>NC_056000.1:20124423-20424423 GCF_018446385.1 Zingiber officinale | reverse complement strand
TTTAATTTTAAATTTAATGTAAATTTTTAATTTTTAATTTTTAATGTTTAATTTGTTGTTTTGAATTTTGAATTTAGTTTTAATTTTGTTTAATTTTAATTTTTAAGTTTAATTTAATTTTTAAATTTTAATTTAGTTTAATTTTATTTTTTAATTTTTAAGTTTAATTTTAATTTTATTTTTTAAGTCTAATTTAATTTTAATTTTAATTTTAATTTAAATCCTTAGTGATCTCACCCGATCTATGTTTTCAATCAGGGAATCCTATGATTTTTGTGAGATGAGTTAAGTTCTATTTCAGGATTTGGTTTGACTTTGTGTTAGATTTAGATTTAGCTTTGGGCTCAACAAACAGACATTTTTTGGATAAACTTCTGGGCTATGGTGAGTCACCTGGATATCATTAGAGTAATCATGCCTTTGAGATTTTTCAAATAGTCACATCCACTGAACTTAAAATAAAACCTTGGTCTAACTAGTTAATATTCGTAAGGGGTAGCTTTAGTTAGTTCCACTAAGTCAAATGCACCAATTCGAAGCCATATCTTCCTAGACATGCATAGACAGAGCTTCTCTAACCTACTATTATCCAAAACTACACTAGTACTGTAGGTCAAGTTAAGCTTTTGTCCCTTTTTACTCTAATCCTAATTACCCTACCAGGTAGGTTATTTTTAGACGTGTCAACTATTTTGAAGCCTCCCCTTGAATTATTAATCTAGATTTCTTTTACGTTTTGGTTTTGGGATTATGTCGGTTACTTTTGTAATTATAATAGACTTGATGATAGTTTGAGTTTGAGTTGATTCTGTAGTTCTTTCTATGGTTTAACTTTTGTAACACCCCACCCTCCTCACTACTAGTCTGTGAGGGTGGAGCGCTACTGGACTACTAAACTTTTCTTAACTAACATTGCACACATGTAATTATCAATACATAAACTCTCTAAACATGCAACTGATAGCAACGTAAAACATAAACAACTTATCTCTACATTCTACTCCAACATATGAACACAACTAAAACTATACATCAATCTAATCATGCCGAAATATAGTTATTAATATGAACATGCATGCAACCATTATACAACTCAGATAATAGGTCTAATGTGCAAATCAATTTAAAAGAAAGAATTCTAAATACATGGTAATCTTAATAAATTCTTATGCTAAATCCCAAGGCTTCTATAGTCCAGGCATCGCACATCCATCCGCACCTCCTTGTCGCCCTTCTTTACTATAGCTTTTCCTTTCCTTTATCTGCAGTAAGAGGAAAATGCAACTATAAGCAAAATTGCTTAGTAAGCGCTATCTAACTCACAAAACTCGAATGTGCATGTGAATGAGAATAAATCTAAGACTGAATGCTTTAAAGGAAATACTACACATGCTCATCCAATAACAAAAGAATCAACATACTGAAATGCTAAACATGTATAACTGCTCATCTAGTAATAGATAACGGTAAGCAAATCTAAACATCATGCTAGCATAAAAGAAATTAAACTTGCTGAATTTTAAACTTACGTGAAGCTTATTTCTTTTGTTTAAAAACTTATACTTTAATACTTCAAAATAATAATAAACTTTCTTCTTGGGCCCAGGCGTAGTACCAAAGCACGCTCCCTAATAGAAACTGGGATAGCGACCCACCAGTCCTACGAGGGTAAAGAACTCGGTCTTACCAGGGTCAAGACCTCGGAATTGGTCACCTGGATTGTTAACGACAACCTCGGAAGTCGGGTACTAGCCTTTTAAAGTAAAATACTTAATTACTTCTTCTTTAAATGCCTTGGCATTTTAACAAACACCTTGAGTGCCAAAATCCCTAAAGTCTTGACTTTGGGATCTACTTAAGGCCTTGACCTTTTTCTTTCTTTTCTTTATCTTTCTTTTACTTGTTAATACCTCTAATAAAAGAATGTTTCTTTAAAAACTGAAATGTTTAAATAAATTCTAACATTGAAATGCATAAACAAAAATCTGCATACTATGCTAATCAAAATTTTGCATACTATACTAACAAAATTCTGCACTTGTAAGCTTAATAAAATTCTGCACTTGTAAACTTAATAAAATCTGCATTATAAACTTAATAAAATCTGCACTTGTAAGCTTAATAAAATCTACACTTGTAAGCTTAATAAAATCTGCAAATCTAATTAAGCTACTAGAGATCTAATTGGATCTTCCAATGCTAAACCATCAAAACTGCAATGCTAAACAATTCAAAATCTGCAATGCTAAACAAATCAAAATCTGTAATGCTACACATAGTTATTCCACATTAAAAATCTGTTAAAGCTTGATACCTATGTAAAGCTTATACTTTTATAGAGCAATAGAGATCTTTAAGCATGTTACAACATGATCTAAACTGGAATACTAAGCCAAAATCACAAACTGAAAACTAAATCTGCATACTATACTAATCAAGATTCTGTATTCTATGCTACACAATTTCTGCATACTATGCAAACATAAATTCTGCACTATAATACTTAACCAAACTGCACTATAATCTTTTTTAAAAAATTGCACTATAAATTCCACCAAAAATCTGCACTACAAGTTCCAAAAAAAATCTGCACTATAAATTCCACCAAGTCACAGATAACAAATCTAATGGAACTTGCTACTGTAAACTTAAAACATAATTATTCTTCTTGCTATGTGCCATGGCAACAAAAAGGAAACATGAGATTGCTAATGTTTCAGTCCACGGCAAAGAACCAAAAGGGAAATTGCTACTGTAAACAATTGCTACTGTAAACTCAAACTATAACTGTTCTTCACACTATGTGCCACGGCAACAAAAACCAAACCTAATCATACTATTCTGCAGAAATATACAAAACACAAACCTACATGCTTAATCTAACTACTTTCTTCCTTTGAAATCCACGGCAGAAATCTCAAGACTAAAAATCTAACAACATACTTCGAATTCAAGGAGAACAAGATCCGAAACTACTCCTACCGCAGGTGAGAAGCAACTTACCTTCGTGTTCTTGGACTACAACCGAACGAAAGGCATCTAGGGCTTCGAGAAAACTTAAGCTCTCGACAACTTCTTCACACCCACTTGTTCTCCTCGACAAGGCGATTGCAGTGGTGGAGAAACCCCTCGGAGATCACCCTTCACCGGTCGCCAGAGAGAATCCCTAACTTCTCTTTGATTTTTGCCCAACAGAAACGCCGTCGCGAGCAAGAGGGAAGAGGAGAATGGTTTTAGGTCACGGGAAAACAGAACATCAACTTATCCCTTTTTATAACTTAGTATTTCTGTTATGGCTTAAGACCAATTCGTTATTAATTTGTTCACAAAACACCTGGTGAACTTTTGGATACCACGCTTCGCCTAAATCTCTGACCGGGTCAGAGGTCGCGGGTTCGAATCTCGGCCGCATCTCTTTTATACTTAATTATTTTCTGTTATTAACTACTACTTAAATAAATTTCGTTCTTCCTTTAATTAGCACCGGCCGCTTGGGCACTTGGCTATCGCGCTCTGCTTAAGTCGTGGGCAGGGTTGGAGGTTGCGGGTTCGAACCTCAGCCGAAATCCTTTTATTCCTAATTATTTTCTGTTTTCTATTACTGCTTAAATTAATTTCGCTATCTATTTTATCAGCACTGCCCTGTTGGGTTCCTGGTCAGCCGAGACAACTAAAGGCTTTGCTTAACCAGAGGTCTCTGATTCGAACCTCGGCTTAACTTCTTTATTTTTTTGCAACTTGTTTCTTTTGGTAAAAATACCAAACGAACTCCAAAAATTGCATAAAAATACTCTAAAAATTTCTAAAAATCTTTAGAATATTTCTAAAGCATTTCTAAATATTTTTAAGCACTATTAGGGCTCATAATGAGGAAATTTGGGTTGTTACAACTTTGGTTTAGTTGATTTAGGTTTTGAATTTATATTTGGGTTATTTGATTTTACATAATATTTTTTATTTTTAAGTATATAGTATTGGTTAATTCCTACTTGCGTGGTTAGACACGCTTTTGGAACCCAAGCTTTAGTTTGTATTTTATTTTGAGTTACTAGTGATATAAATGATTTATTTGTTGAACTGGGCTTGTATCCAAGCCCAGATTTGTTGTATACAACCTTTTGATTTTTAAGGATTAGATCCAAGTTTTTGGATCTAGTTGTAAAATTTTCTAACATTCCTTTAAGTTTGTTAATTTCAATTTTTAATGTTGAGTTTTCCTCTTCAAGTTTACAACTTGATTTGGATTAGAATTTTCGATTTGTTCCTTGAGGTGTTGATTTTCCTCAAGGAGCATTTTATTTTGATTTTCATTTTCAGTTAATTTTCTATTTAAGCATGCAATACTTTTGAAAAACTTTTTTCTTAGATTAAGGTATACCTCATTGGAACCTTTGGAAATGAGTACAGACTCATGGCTCGATTCGGATTCAGACCCGTCTTCCGATTCATCCTCCGATTCTGATTCGTGAGTCATCGGCGCGAGGTAGCTTCAGTGCTTCTGATCTTCGGCATCTGATTCATCTGAAGACGATTCACCCCACGTTGCCTTGAGTGCTTTCTTCTTGATTGTCTTGGATTTGTCGTTCTTGAGCTTTGGGCACTCGTTCTTGTAGTGACCCTTTTTTGTTACATCCGAAGCAGGTCACATTGTTGTTATTAGGGTCGGTGGTGGAGTTGATCTTCTGTAGGTCATTTCTGCTAAAGTTCTTTTTTCTCTTGGTGAACATTTTTATTACCAAGTTCACCAGGTATTCTTCATCTTCTGAGTCTTGGTCAGGCTCACCTTCAGGTTTAGGTTTGGTTCTTGACTTTTCCTTTGAGGAGTCTGCAAAAAGGGCAATACCTTTCTTGGCCTATTTTGAGTTAGCCTACTCATGGAGTTCGAGTTCACAAAATAATTCGTCAAGTTTTAATTTATAAAGATTCTTCAAAATCTTGTAAGCATCCACGATGGATGCCCACAGTGCATTTCAAGGAAATGCGTTTAGGGCGCACCTTATCAAGTCGTGGTTCTCCATTTGGTGGCCAATGGTGTGGAGCCTGTTGAGGATGTCCTTTATCTTTACGTGGAGTTGACTCGAGGATTCTCCTTCTTGCATTTTTATATTAAATAATTTATTCAAGTAGAGGTCTCTTTTGGTTACCTTCACGTCGCTGGTTCCCTCGTGCAATTCGATGAGCTTGTCCCACAGTTCTTTCGCATTTTCATGTGGGCCCACATGGTTCAGCTCTTCCTTAGCCCACATTGTAGTGTGTTGAGAGCTTTGAAGTCGGTCTGGGCTTTCTTCTTCATTTTCGGATTCCAATGTTCCGGGTCCATTGGATTTTTGGAGTTGTCGATGAGAGCCTTGTAGCCTCTAGTGACGCTGAACCATTGGTCGAAGTCCATCTTCAGATAAACTTCCATTCGTTTCTTCTAGTATGGGAAGTCGTCATCGTTGAGGAGGGGAGGACGGACAGTGCTATATCCCTCATTTTGGGCCATTGCTCTTGCACACAATAAAGACAAATAGAGACGGTCCCAAGACTTTTGATCTTGGATTAGTAGTGTGGGATAAAAATAAAAATATTAAAACTGAATTGGTGTTGTACTAATTCAGATTGGTTTGCTACGAGAAAATGTTTCCAAAGAGGTAATGATACCAATTTGGATTATATCGAAAAACTTAAAACTGAAAAATGAGAAAATACAAATTTTCACCTCCTTTACCTGATTGGTGGTTGCACCAAATCAGAGCGGTACCTTCTCTGATACCACTTGTTGGATCATGAAGAACGCTAGAGGGGGAGGGGGTGAATAGCGATCATTGAAAATTGAGAATTAAATCGAGTACGCAGCGGAAGAGAAAATTGAAAACAATGCTAACAAATCAATTTTTACTTGGTATGGAGCCTTCGTCAACTCCTACTCCAAGACCCACACTCATCGAGTGCTTTCGTTGGACAATCTACTCACAATTTGCAAATCTTTACAAGAGGAATGTATAATTTAAGTGCAAAATTAAACAAGAATACCAACAACTTCTTAGAGATCTGGAAGACTGTGCTTTTAGTTGTTGGAGCCGTGTCACTCTGTCGTCAGAGTTATGTTGATCGGTCGTCGGAGCAGCACCACTCGACCGTCGGAGTCACGTCGTGGAGTCGCAGGAGCGTCTTTGGAGTAGCGCGCAAGAAAGTAATCGCAGAAGAAGCTTGTGTGTTGTGCTCCTGGTGGAAGGCTGCTTATATAAGCAATTCCAGGCATCTGGATACCTTCCAGGCTCTTGGACTGTGACGTCGACCGATGAATCAACGTACTCCATGCCGACAAGCAGATAAGACTTGGGCATTCCGAGCGCCCGGACCATTTTTTCCAGCAAACCTTTTTCCTGCAAGAAAAAGTTAGTCCGAGGTAAATAAAAATTATACTACCCTGCAAAACAAAATTAGCACAATATATAACAAGTAGAATAGTAATTAGATTTTGTCTCCACGAGACCAGAATCTAGTCAAGATCTCAACTTAGATTTCTGAAATGGATCTAAGTTGGATCGACACTTACTGTTCCATCAAACGGGGAACACATCCTCACCAAGTCACTCTCCTCTAGTGACTTACCTTAACTTACCGCTTTGCCAGACAACCAATCAGCCCGTTGACCTATCTGGACTTTGTGCCAGCTATCCGGTCGGCCCGTTGACCTAGCTGGACTTCGTGCCAACTATCTGATCGACCCGTCGACGTATTTGGACTTCATACCAGCTATTTGGTCAACCCGTCGACCTAGCTGGATTTCTTACCAGATATCCGGTCAGCCCGTCGACTTATCTGGACTTCTCCTGCACACTTAGTTACATCGTTAGGTCATAACAAACCTAACTTAACTTACTTTGTCATTCATCAAAACCTGAGTTCGACCGTTAGTGCAACCTGCACCAACACTCCTCCCCCCGGCTTCATGACTTTCTTCAAGGACTAGCTTCTCAGCGGTCTATGCTTTCCTATCCCTTCATTCTTTTCATCGTTGAGTCGGTATTTTGGTGTCCCTTTATCTCAATTAACCCCCAATGTCTTCCGTGCCATAATAATTCTATGTCGTGTATACGAGATTCCTTTAACTCCTCAACTCTTTCATCATTTCTATTCCCTCAAACGGTCAGAGTTGGATGTTTTTATAGTGTAATCTAGGATCGGGTATAAGTTCTTAGAAGGCATGCCTTCTTCCAATAAAGGCTGCAAGTCCCATTTTTTCTATGTACAGTTGCCTGAGTTTGTGACTTGGCCCGTTGAATGGCATCCCAATCTTCCCTCTCCTTTTGAGTTAAGTGATCATCAACACCGGCCAAATTATTTCACAGCTTCTGGGAAATTGGATAAGGTGCAACTCCGACTCTCTTTCTTACTAGGGAAAATGTGTTGTACACCTTCGAGCTGAGCCCCATCTGGACGCCTTTGACAACACCTTTTGGTAAGATCAAATGACTCTCCTTTCATGTCTTCACTAACTGAGGTATTGTCCTTTACCTGCATAAGTCATAATGTTCCGAGATTTTGCCCTCGACTCCTCCGTAATGCCCAGCGACATCTTGAGAAAGCGAGGAAGAGAATTTATGTCTGGCCAGGAGGTTCCCCAGGTCAGCGTCTCCGCAGGGGCCTCCTCTTCGCGGTCAGGGGAGCACGAGGCTCTCGAGGATGAATCTCTCTCTTTGGCGGAGCTACCCACTGAGGCAACTGCTAGTGAGAAGACTTCTCTTCCGGCTTCTGAGTGACCCTTGTACCTTCAACGCAAGAGACGACTCATCACTCTCTCAGTCCAATCTCCCCCCAGAGGTCACCTCTATCGCAAAACTCCCATCCAGGAAAGCACTCTAGCTTCTTCAGAGGTTGCGGCTTCCTCTCTTGTTCCTACCCCCCTCCAGGAGAAGACGCCCTCCCAAGTTGAAGGCTAGCCTAGGACTTTCGCAACTTCTGTTCCTCCTCCCTCGAGCCAGCAATCACTTGCGACTCTTATACCTCCTTCTCGCCCCAAGGAACGATCCAAGGGACGGTATGCTTTCACCTCCTCATTTCAATTGTCATCCCTCCAAGTGCTAGGTCTAGCCCTTTTTCCAGAACTTCTCCCAACTGCGGTCAGGTAAAATTGCATGGTGCCTTGGCTGACTCATGGAAGAGCACCCCCGACCAGATTTTGGAATACTCTCAACTGGACTTAGCCGACCAGTTTTCTCAACAAATAGTGTTGGTAAGTGTTATCTGCTTCCTCTCCATTCCTCAAGGCATCTCTAATCCTACATTCTTTACAGACTTGTGTCACGGGGTTGAGCCTCTCCCAGTATATAGTCGGTCTGCATTGGGAGAATGAGTCCTTGAGGGCTCGAATTCAAGAAATGGCGTCTCTTGTGACCGCAAGACGGGCTTTTGACCAACGACCCCTGAGAGTCTGATTCAATCCCACCTGCAGGCGGTGGAGGATCAAAACTGAACTACGTGAGACCTGGCCCAAGCAGAGTCTAAGAAGGTGAAGTCCCTAAAGGTCACCTTGAAGACCAGTGAGTCTAAGCTTAAATCTGAGAGCCTGAGACGCATTCACATCCTGGACGACTTGGAGGCGAAGGACACAGAGGTTACCAACCTCTTCTCATAACTGTGGGACCTCCAAAAGGCACATGCCTCCTTTGGCTATTATCACAATAAATTGTGATGATTTTAGGCAAACCAGGAATCACATCTAAGTCCATTAGAAAGTTCCTGAGCCATACAGCTTCTTTGGCTGTCTCAGAGGCTGCCACATACTCAGCTTCCATGGTTGAGTCTGAAATGTATTTCTGCTTAACACTCCTCCATGCAATGGCTCCACCTCCTAAAGTAAACACATAGCTTGATGTAGACTTACTGTTGTCCCTATCTGATTGAAAATCCGAATCCGTGTAACCCACAGGGAGCAAATCGTCTGCTTGGTAAACTAGCATATAATCTCTAGTCCTTCTCAGGTACTTCAATATATGCTTTACAGCAGTCCAATGTCCTTGTCCAAGGTTACTCTGATATCTGCTAACCATGCCTACGGCAAAACAGATATCAGGTCTCGTACACAGCATTGCATACATAAGGCTTCCTACAGTCGAAGTATAAGGAACTGCCTTCATATCCTCTATCTCCTTTGATGTCTTCGGAGACATCTCTTTAGATAAGGCTACTCCATACCTAAAAGGTAAGAAACCTTTTTTGGAGTTCTGCATGCTAAAACGAGCAAGGATCGTATCTATATATGAAGCTTGAGATAGACACAACATTCTTTTCTTGCGATTCCTTACAACTTTAATCTCAAGAATGTGTGCACATTCTCCTAAGTCCTTCATATCAAATTGTTTGGACAACCATACCCTTACGTCCGATAATACCTTGACATTGTTGCCAATTAACAAAATATCATCTACGTATTGTACAAGAAATACCACCATGTTCCGTTACACTTCTTGTATACACAAGACTCATCCGGACAATGAATAAATCCATATGACTGGATTACTTCATTAAACCGGATGTTCCAAGACCTTGAAGCTTGCTTCAGCTCATAAATTGACCGATTGAGCTTGCACACTAGATGCTCTTTGCCTTTTTCAATGAACCATTCTGGTTGCTTCATATGGATGTTTTCTTCAAGACTTCCGTTAAGGAAAGCTGTCTTGACATTTATTTATCAAATCTCACAATCCATATGAGCAGCAATGGATAAGAGTATCTAGATAGTCTTTAGCATAGCTACCGGCGAAAAAGTCTCCTCATAATCGATTCCCTCTTTCTGAGTATACCCTTTCGCAACAAGCCTTGCCTTGAAGGTTTCTACCTTCCCGTCTGTCCCTCTTTTCCTTTTGTAGATCCACTTGCATCCAACGGCTTTTACACCATCAGGTGGTTCTACAAGCTCCCAGACCTTATTAGAATACATATACTCTATTTCAGAATTCATTGTCTTTTGCCAAAATATTGCATCTATATCTTGGAGTGCTTCGTCATATGTTCGGGGATCAGGTTTATGTTTACCCGGAATCAAGTCCGAAGACTCTCCTAAAAACATGAATCTCTCAGGTTGCCTCACAACCCTTCCACTACGACAAGGCACTGTCTGTGGTTGTGTATCATGTGTGACATGTGTTGCAGTCTCTTGTGGTATTTTATCTTGTACTGTTGGTACTGAAGTAGTCGTGTCCTCTCTCATTTCTTCTAGAACAATTTTACTTTTGGGCTTGTGGTCCATTATATAGTCTTCTTCTAAAAAATGGGCATTGGTGCTAACAATGACCTTCTGGTCTTTAAGACTAAAAATTAAACCACCTTTCGTTCCTCTAGGATAACCTACAAACACGCGAACTTCTGTACGAGATTCTAACTTATCAGCATCTGCTTTCAGCACATGTGCTGGACTACCCCAAATCCGAAAATGTCTTAGACTGGGCTTTCGTCGATTCCACAATTCTGTGGGAGTAGAAGGTACTGATTTAGAAGGTACTAAGTTCAGAATGTGCGCTGCTGTTTCCAGAGCGTATCCCCAAAATGAATTTGGTAATTCTGAATAACTCATCATCGATCTAACCATCTCCATAAGAGTCCTATTCCTTCGTTCTACCACACCATTCTGTTGGGGTGTACCAGGTGCAGACAACTAGGATTGAATCCCAGCCTCTGATAAGTAATTTCTAAACTCTCCCAAGAGGTATTCGCCACCACGATCAGACCGTAGTGTTTTGATACTTTTACCAAGACGTTTCTCTACATCAGCCTTGTACTCTTTGAACTTATCAAAGCACTCAGACTTGCGGCACATCAAGTAAATGTATCCGTATCTCGAATAATCGTCTATAAAAGAGACAAAGTATTTGAAACCACCTCTTGCCTGGATAGACATAGGACCACACAAATCAGAATAAACCAGTTCTAACACATCTTTGACTCTATATCCCTTGGCCTTAAAAGGTCTCTTGGTCATTTTACCTTCCAAGCAAGATTCACAGGTTGAAAAATTTTCCAACTCTAATGTACCCAAGAGTCTATCGGCTATAAACCTTTGAATCCTACTTAAGTTAATATGACCAAACCTTAAATGCCAAAGATATGTTTGGTTCATCTCCGAAGGTTCTTTTCTCTTATTAGAGTTAGAAGATGTATTATTAATTTTTATTTATTGCTTTATGGGAGAAATTAGATTTAATGTATATAAATTGCCAACCAATGCACCAGAATAGATAATAACTCTATTTCTCTTTATAACTACATTGTTACTAAAAGAAACAGAATATCCATCCAAATACAGTTTAGAAACTGAAATTAAATTCTTTCTAAAACTGGATACATAAAGACAATTTCTTAAAACCAAACTTTTATTCCTAAAAGGTAAGTAGATGTCTCCCACTGCAACAGCCGCCACCTTAGTAGCATTGCCCATGTATACGGTTATCTCTCCTTCAAATAGTCGTCGGGTTTCTTGGAACCCCTGCAAAGAATTGCAGACGTGATCAGTGGCTCCCGTATCTACACACCAGGTACTGGTAGATAACACCGCTAAACATGTTTCAACTACTAGAGTATGAGATATACCTTTATTGTTCTGATTCTTACGAGGACAGTCCGCCTTCCAATGACCTGTCTGTTTGCAGATGAAGCACTTGCCATTCGGCTTCTTCATTTCGGCTTTTTGTCCTATACCCTAAGGTTTATTCACCTTCTTTGCTGAAAAGATCTGTTTCTTCTTCTTCTTGCCTTTCGACTTAGAAGTAGAATCATTTTCAGCATAGTGAATCTGAGAACTATGACAAAATATATATTCTGCTGCCTGTAGTTCTGTCAGAAGTTCCGCCAATGTATACTCTCTTTTGTTCATGTTATAGTTCAGGCAGAACTACTCAAAACTTCTGGGTAGCGTTTGGAGAATTATATCGACCTGGGTTTCCCCATTGAATTCTCCTCCAAGGACTTGTATTTCGTTCAGATAAGCCATCATTTTGATGATATGATCCCTAACGGGTGTCCCCTCAGACATGGTGGCTATCATTAACTTTCTCATTGCCTCCTGCCTAGCAGTCTGACTCTGGTGCCCAAAAAGTTCTTTGAGATTGTTCATTATATCATAAGTCGTTAGTAAGTCCTGATGCTGATGTTGCAATACATTTGACATTGAAGCCAAAATGTAACACCGCGCCATCTCATCTGTCTTTACCCATTTCTTATGATATTCAATCTCCTCTGGGGTAGAATCATTGTTAGGTGTTTCTGGGCATGCCTCTGACAGTACAAACTTATAGCTTTTAGCAGTTAAGACAATATCCAGGTTTCTTTTCCAATCTATGTAGTTGGGACCAGTAAGTCTATTCTCTTTTAGAATAATGGTCAGTGAGTTGAAAGTCATCCTAAGAATCACAAAAATAAACTTTGGTCAAGACTCTAAATTTAGAATAATATTGATTCCTCAAACAATATTATTTTAAATTAACCAACACCTCAAATCACCGTGAATTTTGCATGCCACGATAGTGTGGACGTATACAAAATCAAACATTTGTAAGAGGAGGTTTTACCCATTAATTTTATTCTTGTCAACCTAACTTTATGACAAATAAAATTAATAGTTGGTTTTCCTTCGGTCACACAAATAATAGCAGTGACTCTGATGGGGAGGATACTATTAGGCCTGCCTAAGTGTATACCATTACTTGACACTTAGTCCATTAATAAGATTGTGCCCCTTCCGATGGGGAAGATCACACGCTCTTAATTAATTTCCTATAGTCATCCAAAATGGAAGTTTGATCTAGTGATCCACAAACAAACTCATCCGATATGGAGGAAGACACTCAGAGCCAACGCGCAAGTTTGTTTGTATCACTTACAAACCAGTAATGGAGACCATGGAATTTATTAAAATTCCTCTCCCACTTAGTTATTTAAAATTGGGGATTTTAACCTATGCTAGCATATCATGCAAACATACATCACAGTAAATAAAAGCAATAAATTTAGAAATTAATTTTCCAACTATTATGGCCTTTTCCATCACTGTATTCAGTATGCTCCAACCCTAGCTGCTGCCATCTTTAGCCACCGCCATCGGGTCGAGTTATCGCATCTATCTTGCTTCGTATTCCGCTGCGCCTCTAGTCCTCCAATAGCACCATGCCTCGCAAAGATACGATCTGCGACAAATATAGAATTTTACATATATCGATCCTATATTCCATAAAGGAATGTACATATATTCTAGATCGAACAAAAAAGTAAAATTCTAAAAATAATACAGCTCCTGTTGTATTTAATATATACAATCATGCACACACAATAAAATACCCTTGACATGTCCAAGGGTCCAATCACACACAATATCTATATGCCATAATAGTTGGAGCCTGCAACCACAAATTTAGCACATCCTACTATTATCCTGCCTAAATTATGTATGACATGTGCATAATCTATTTGAAAACCAAACACACAGAGATAAACCCTAGCTCTGATACTAATTGTTGGTTAGTCCTAGGAAAATCGTACCGGTTTCACTGTACAAAAATTTTGTACAAGTGTCGAACCTTTCCTTAAATAACCTATTGTGTTCTTTAGAAGTTAAATTAGGAATCGCAAACAGAACTTAACATTATTGATTCCAAATTTAACTTATCTATTCTTAATGGTTTAGAATTGGATCGCAAGCGGAACTTAACACTATTGATCCAAAACCACCTACATTATAAATTCAATTAAATATTAATTTTCAAAATTGGCTTCCAGAACTGCATGGCGAGGCACATGACCTTCTTGGGTATGGGAGCATCCACCACCGCCTAGACAAAGCCTTTTAAGGAAAGTTAATATTTAATTTCCTTATATAACTCTAGGTTTAACCAAAAAGAACAATCGAATCACAAATTCGAAAAACAAAGAAAAACACAAACACGAATTACTAATTCGAAAAAAACTAAATCTAATGCCTCTTGTGTTTGGAATTCATACAAAGAAAAATAACTAGTATGATGCGGAAGAAAATTACTAGCTATACCTTCTCTTTGTATGTTAATGACCTCGAGATCTTCTGCCGTATTCCTCGCCTCGCCTTGGACGTCGTGTAGACGACGATCCTCCAAGATGAACACCACCCAAAGAACTTTCTTCTTCCTCCTCTAATATTCGGCCACCACCACCACCAATGAAAAGAGAGCAAGGGAAAGGAGAGGGAGAGAGGGGTCGACCACACCAAGATCTCCAAGCAAGAGAATAAGAATTGTTGTTACATAAGGCCTCCCCTCCCCTTTCTTTTATATTACTTGACCAAGGCAAATAAGGAAAGACTTTTTACAAAAAATTAAAATCTTCCTCTAGTTTTCCTTTTCCTTTTTTATTTTTCCTTTTCTTACCTCTTGATTGAATTAATCACCAATCATTGATTGGGTTTAATCCTATTGGTTGGCCCCTTGCTTGGGCACCAAGCAAGGTGGCCGACCACCTCATCAAGGAAAAAGAATAATAATTTTTTTTATAAAATTTTATAAGCCCTTATAAAATTTTACAAGCTCTCTTCTAATTTCCTAAAGTAGGAGTTAAAAAAGAAAAGTTTTAAAAATTAAAACCATGTTTTAAAATTTAAAACTTCTTTTATAAAATTTCCTTTTTTAACATGGTGATAGAAAATTTAAATTTTAAAACTTCTCTTCCTTTTTTTTTTCTTAAACCATGAGGATGGTTAAAAAAAAAGTTTTAAAACTTTTAAACTTTCTTTTAAAACATGTGGCCTAATTCAAATAAGAAAAGTTTTAAAATTTAAAAACTCTCTTTTAAAACTTGTAGTTTTCTACAAAGAGAAGATTTTAAAAATTCAAAACACCCCTCCTTGTTTGAATTATTGTGGCCGGCCCCTACATGCTTGGACACCAAGCAAAGGGCCGACCCTTTAAGAGGAGATGTGGTCGACCATTGCTTGGTCACCAAGCAATGGACCGACCCCCTTCTTGGACACCAAGATGAGCTTTTATTTGGATGGACTTGAGGATTTAATGAGACTACAATAGGGACCTAGAGGAGAAATTGGTTTTGACCTTCCGATGAGCTTGAGTAACCCATGTTCGCCTCGAACACACAACTCAATTTCATCAACAATAACTCATTCCACTAGAGAGTTATTGTTGCACTACCGCACCAATCCCAAATTACATTTATGGGCTCCTTCTTATCATGAGTGTGTTAGTCTCCCTGTGTTTAAAATAACGAATGCCCACTAATTAAGTAAGTTACTGACAACTCACTTAATTAATATCTAGCTCCAAGAGTAGTACCACTCAACTTCATTGCCATGTAGGACTAAGTCCACCTGCAGGGTTTAACATGACAATCCTTATGAGCTCCGCTTGGGGACATTTTCAACCTAGATAACTAGGACATAGTTTCCTTCTATAATCAACAACACACACTATAAGTAATATCATTTCTCAACTTATCGGGCCTATTGATTTATCAAGCTAAATCTCACCCTTTGATAAGTTAAAGAAATAAATACTAAATATATGTGCTTGTTATTATATTAGGATTAAGAGTACACTTTCATAATAACTAAGGTCTAGTTCTTTTATTATGTCAGTATAAAAAGAACTTACCTAAAATGGTCATACTCAATACACTTAGAGTGTACTAGCGTAATTTATTAGTCAAGATAAACTAATACTTAATTACACTACGACTTATACTAATGGTTTGTTCCTTTCCATCTTAGTCGTGAGCAATTGTTTATAATTTATAAAGAGCTGATAACATGATCTTCTGTGTGTGACACCACACAACATGTTATCTACTTTATAAATTAATTGAACAACTATATTTAACAAATAAATATAGACATTTGACCAATGTGATTCTTTTATTTCAAAAATAGATGTTTACAAAAGCTAGACTTTTAGTATACACTCTAACACCTCCCCCTTAGGATTTTCCTCCACCTAGGGTTACCACCCCCTAGGACCTAAGGTTACCGCCCCTTAGGGTTTTCCACCACCTAGGGTTACCACCCCCTAAGGTTTTTCATCTGCCTAACCGCAGCTAGGACTTTTGCCTAAGAACACATAGGACTTTCCTGCAAAGCTCATTCAAACACATTAAATAACAAAACAACTTAACTTGAACACTTTGACATAATCAAAACATAGGTTCAATCGTCGGATGCTTCCTGCACCAACATCTTTTTCTGACAAGACCACTCCTACACGATATTCCAAGACGATCCAACGACCAATATCACTTCTATGCCTATGGCTGACGCCACATACTTCTTCTACTGATCACATGATTGATGCTAATATCGAGGTATTTTTCTGGGCATCCTTCCTAACAATGATAAATAGTCTGCTCGACTTCTCCATTAGACTCCTCACTGATAGCTAGAGTCGTCTTCTTTTCTCTTCTTTCTTCCATGCTTTTGCTTTCTCGCCTTCTATTTGTGACATCTCCATGGATTCACCAATACCTAGGTATGCTCCTAGAGTATCGACCTTTAGCAGTGTAGATTTGGATGATCTCCGCTTCGTCTACGAAGTGTCCACGGCCATGCACATCATCATATCCTCCGAGATCCATCGACTCTTCTGACCCCCTCAGGGTTATGTGATTTTTTTCAAAGAACAAATTATAGCCGGTCTTTGTTTTCCTATCCACCCTTTCTTCTCCAATGTGAGTCAATACTTTCACACTCCCCTTTGTCAACTCACCCCTAATTTTATTCGGATTCTGTATGGGTTTATTCTTATTTGTGACTTGTGTGACATTCACTGGACTCCTCGCCTATTTCACTGCTTCTTTACCTCCCGGTGCCATAGTGAGGTCTTTTCACTTCCAAGCTCGTATTGGGACTACCCTTTTTATTCCCTTATCCTCTTCAGAGCTGGAGTGGAAAGAGAAGTATTTTTTTCTTTGCTTTCCCTCCGCCGTGGAGTGGCCTACCGAGCGACGATCATTCCTTCCTTCGGTGCTTTATTTGGGAGACTATCGCTCAGATCCCACTTTTATGGAGTCGTCGTCGTAACTAGAGGGCTGACGCTTTGATTTACGTGTATTACTGACGGAGGATATGCTATATCTATTTAGGCTAAGCTTCATTTATTCAGAGTTGCCACACTCTCTTGGTAAGTATTACCTTCGCCCTAACTTGCTTTTGCCTCTTATTCTGACCCTCACTGTGCTGCAGCGGACACTCTCACCCGAGCGTCTTTGACCAGGCCCCTCCCACTAAGCGCTTTGGAAATAAATCACCGAGGGTGCATAGTCTTGGGTAGACGGGACCTTTCGCATGTCATGCCGACTACTCTCGGGATGGTCGCAACTACTATCTCTCATCCTGTCGCCCCTCAAGCTCTGCCGCCTTCCCGCTTTGTTCCTGAGCCTGCTCGATAGACTCATCCTACTCCTCCCGCTCGTCACCCCCAGACTCCAAAAGAGGGGTTGAATTCAGACGAGCAGTCACTTTTACGTCGACCGAGGTGCAGACCTACTGAGTCTCGCCCGGTAGCCGAGGCCTTCATTGCGACCTAGATACCCAGGTCAGCTCCATCCTTCGTTCTAGAGCCACAACTCCCGGGTGACCCTACTATGCCTCCAGAAGATCGACTAGGAGCAGACCGAGATAAAACCCAGTCGTTAAAGAAGAGATTGATCCGAAATAACAATCTGCACCAGTTGCCCAGGCTGGGCCTTCTTCCCCTCGACCGTCTACTTCTCAACCATCTACTTATGCTCGACCTGGCCCTAGTGGGACCGCTCCTGAACCATGGATGTACAAACTCCATGGTTGATACTTTGTAAGCAAGTGTGCTAAGGTGCCTAGTCTAGAAAAGTTTATGAACATAGTGAGTTGGGCCATGTCTCTTTGAAGCTCCGTTGGCTTGTATATGAATCTTAAACTAGAATTCTAATTTTGCTTGCTTAGTTATTTGAGTGAGCTTGAGTGAGTATTTATCGATTAGAGCTTCACGCAGTACTAGAACTAGATCGAAAAATAAATTTTAGGCTATTTAGCTAGCTTTTCAAAATTGTTATGTAATATATTAATCATGGAATATGTTTAGTAGCAAAAAAAAAAACTATATTCTTACTTTGATCACTAAAGTCACAAGGGTATTCATCATTCTTTATATCTATATAGTCTTTTATGTCTTTTTCCCTTCTATATGTCTTTGCATCTTTTGAAGTTTGCATTTTTTGAAGGTTGCTATTGAAGGTTGGAGTAAATGCCTTTTGTCGCTTAGAGCAAATGCCTTTTGATGCTTTATACACTACAACAAAAATATTAAAAGACAACGGTTAAAAACCGTTGTCGTAGGCCCTTTAAAACCGTTGTAACTGGCAGTGTTGTTAAAAGTGGGGGCTACGACAACGGTTTAAAACTGTTGTCGTAGAATGAAACGACAACAGTTTTGCAACGGTTTAAAACCGTTGTCTTTGAATGAAAAGACAACGGTTTAAAACCGTTGTTGTTTAGAGCACTTTTAATAACGCTGCTATCAATTACAACAGTTTTTGGGGCTACGACAACGGTTTTTAACCGTTGTCTTTTAGAGTGATAGACAACAATAATAACAATTTGAAATCGTTGTCTTTTAAACTATTGTCTTTTAATACCAATATATCATATTTCAATATAAATATATAATAAAAGCTTATAATCACAAAAGAAAGAATATTCCCCATATCAATGTCATTCAAAATGTTACTTATACAAGAATTATAATCATAAAAGAAGAAACATGTCTCATATTCAAATAAAATTTATTCCAATACAAATAAACAAATAAACTCCATCTACAACTGCTTCCTGTGGGGCAACTCCCTGAACGTTTGTGGGCTCATTTGTGGACTCTCTTCCCTCAACGTGTCGTTGAGTATGGCCAACTCCCTGAGCTGTTGCTTCTTATAGTAGTCCATTGACTCGTCCTACAAGATTTGGAGTTTGAATAGTGACTATGTTTCGATAATAACATTCGCGTCGACATCTTGTAGAACAATGAGGAGGATGCAACCTAGGTGAAAGTTTTTGTTGCCACAAGCTTCAGAAGATCTTCAAGGGTGGCAACAGCTTAGTTTAAGCGAGCATTAATTATGTCTGGTGTAAATTCTGCCTCCAATAGTATGTGCAGCGGTTCGTTTAAGTGTTCATATCCAGATTTATCCCATAAGCTTTCTTCCTGTTCAAAAAAAGGAGAGAAAACTTGAGTATTAAGACAAGAAATAATGCACCTTAGCTTTTGAGTTGATAATAACAATCCATTATAATATCGAAAATTACATAAGTTCTAAAATGCACGGTTAACTTAATGTCGATGTAACTTGTACAAAGAACAACATACTCTAGCAGAAACAAGAGAAACCCATATCACATTCAAAAACATGGATTATTTTGCCTTCAAACATAAAGACAAAGATCTATTTTTTATGTAGGTAGGCCTTAAAAAGTTAATAGTGAGGATAATACATCAAGGTTTGGGAGATTGGAATATACTCATTTTTCATTAAGATAAATATTACATGATATCCACATACCATTATAGAATCCTTCACTGAACCTCGACCTCATATATAAACCCTGCATTGAGTTAAAGCTTCAACTCTTTTTAAGGAGTTCCCACGTGGTCCTAGTAAACAGCCAACAAAGTTGTACTGAAACGCATGAAACCAGCAGTTTAATACATGTTGAGAGATTAACTAGTTGAATTGATTTAGATAATCTGTCGACAAAATCTTGCTAAAGAGACCTGTCATCAGTTGCATTGCCTGCAGAACCTTGGTATCTGAAGTCACTGTGATTAATTTATTCTGGATATAGGAAAAGAATCAGCATCAGATTGGAAGCAAAATAACAAAATCTTGAAATAATACTTCTACTCAATTAAAAATTTTCAGACATTGTTGTACAACTTGAGATTGAAATTTACCTCTTCAGTCATGATGTCACCAACTTTAGTTGACTTGGAAGATCTTCCCTGTACAATCATTTTCCAGAGATAATCTGAAGAAGAAGGAATCGTTAAGAACACAAGTAATGTGCACGACAAGTATAATTGCATAAAAGAACCATTATCAAAACTGGTTCTTAGTTTTCAAAAAAGATATTGAACAGAGGTGAAGACCAAATTTATTTGCTAATCAACTGCTCTTGTAGGATGTTAAAATTGTCTTAAACTTATTTCCCTAATGTCTTGAAGAGGTGAAGAACAAATCTGCTGCTTAGAGAGAACTGGCACACATATTGGACCATCACACAATTGATTTGCATCAAGTAAATGATTGTGTTTGAGACAATGTGATTATCAAAATGTCATGAAAATAACTTTCAGGATAATTAGATAATTTTTAACTTAATTGAAATTTAAAACTTCACATTGGCGAACACTCAGTTGTAAAAAGATTGCCATAAAAATTGAAGCTGCCGAAGAACATCTGAAAATAATCTACCCAGTTGAATCTACTAGAGCAGCCATAGAATTGAGAAATTTACCAACTAATTGGAAAGTATCTTATGATTTCACATAAATGTTTAGCTTTATCCATGCACCCATGAGCACATCTAATACCATTTCACAGCCAATAAAAACAAACATGGACAACCAATTACCTCTCTCAGTAACAATTCCAGCAATTGCCTTCTCTTCTCCGGGTCTCACCACCACTAAAGCTCCAACATTGTGTTGTGTCATCTAGAAATAGTAGAGCATAAGCCATCAGTTAAAACTATTTAAAGTTGGATGGTAATCCCAAACAAGATTGACACAATGGCCATTTACAGATTTGATAGCATCATAAATAGTGTCATCAGTTGTGCACCACAGCCAGGAACCATCAGCATTCTTCCCCTTAGCTGTAAGAACATCCTGGATAGTCGTGCTTTCAAAACCATGCTCTTCCAACTGTGTAGGCGAAACTGACTCAAAACGTGAAAACACAGTAGGTAACAAAAGTAAGCTACTTAAATTAACGTTGAACTCATAGGGATCCAATCAATACAGCTTGAAATCCAGGAATTAGAAGAGAGAACCAAAATGACTTAGTATGGCTTATATCTGTGTCCACGTCCACTGTCAGTGTTCTGACCTCCACTTGAGCTGCCACCATATTTTCCCCCATGCTGCGGTCTTGAGACAGGTGCTTCAGGCTATTGCCTAAGAAATGGAGAATGTATTGATGATTTAACAATCTTAGTTGCAAAACAAGACAAAAAAACATATGGAAGACAAAAAAACAAAGAGCTTTTGTTACTCCACGAGAATGTTTATCTGTTGAAACAATTGTTAGCTCACTTACAGCACATATCCAAGTTGTCCATCGGGTAAGACCATGGGCACCATTGTCATACCAGTAGGGATCTGTCCCCTTCCATAAGCCATAGACTGCAAAGTAGGCGAAATGAGATATGCAAAACCCTCTGAACAGAAATATGAGAAACAAAAGATAAGGCAAATAATGCAGTAAAACAATGAGCCTTTCGCATTTTCCTTAAAGAAGCATGTTGTACTTTATACCTGCTGAAACCTTGAAGCTAGAGCACCATAAGCACCTCCCAACACACCGTACCCCATTTGAGATAAAACTCCCAAGTACTTGAAATTCAAAAACCAAGTTGACTACCAGCAGCTAAGATTGTGGAATTACTAACCGGGATCGCATTGTTGATAGAAGTCCTCGAAATCTGCACAGGCGAATAACCAGGAAACAACAGAAGGTCAATGACGATAACATCGTTGAGAAAGGAAAAGAAGAAAGAAGCAGAGTGGAGTTACTGGTGGTGAGCGCCCTGATGATGGCGGCTCGCCGGCCCTTGATGTCGCGGAACACCTCCTCCACCAGGCGGGAGTTTTGGGCTGCCGATCCACAGTCCATCTCGGCGATCGAGGGGGCTCCTAATTGGTCACGGAGCTGAGAACGTAGCCAAGAGAGAGAAGGGCGTCAAGCTTCATGAGCGAGGGGCAACTCGATCAAAAAGGGAAAACCATATCTTTCTTTCAGATCTGAGTTTTACCGCCATCCATACCTAAAACCTCAGATCTACAAGAGGGAAAGAAGAAGGAGACTCATGAAGCTGGTCCTTGATGACACCGGCAACGGAGTAGGGGAGGGGGTTGATCGGGGGAAGCAGATGGCGGCGGAAGGAGTCGCAGATTGTTGATGAAGTCCCCGAAGGGATCAAGGTTTGGTTTCAGCACCATGTCGCACAGCCGTATGAGGAGAAAGATCGTATGAGGGGAGAGGTTTAGGGTTTGGGTAGGTTAAGGGGGGAAAATAGAGCGCCAAAAAATTTTCTGAGAGAGGGAAGCAAATCACTGCTACAACAAAAACAACGAAGGAGAAAAACGGCGAAAGAATAAAGTCAAAGGCAACGGTTTATTAAAACTGTTGTCTTTGACCCCTAAAAAAGCGCTTAAAGACAACAGTTTTAGAAAACTGTTGTAAAAGGTGTTGTTGATTTTACAAAAAATCGCTCAACAACAACGGTTTTTACAAACTATTGTCTTTTATTTTTTTCAGGCGCTCAAAGACAACGGTTTTGTCAAAAACCGTTGTCTTTAACCAAATTAACAACAGTTTCTTTTAAAACCGTTGTCTTTATGGTGTTGTCTTTTAACAATTTTGTTGTAGTGATAGGTGGAGAAAACTTGTAATTGAAGTTTTTATATATTTTGAGAATTAAAGAAAGGATTGTATTAGTGGTATAGTGTGGTGTTAAATGTATGTTATGAATATTTTGAACTTAAATATGAATATGACTTGTTTATTTGGTAATCCTATTATGTGTTATGAATATAAATTAGATTTGTGAAGTGAAATATTAATATTATCAATTGATTTAAATTGAGCATTCGGTTTGGAAATCTATAGGTATAATATGAAATAAAAGCATTTTTAAATTTGGTAATTCTGTATACTTAGTAGCGGTTTAAAATTGCTCCTATAGATAGTGTCATCGTGGTATAATAAACTTATAGGATTGATTACAACCGCTTCTAAACGACCATTTTATAAAATGGTTTACAATCGCCTCTGATAAATCATCCTTCTACATCGGTTTTAGACCACTTCTAAAAAGTCATCTTTAAATTGCAAAGTAAGTTATAGGACCGGTTGTAATTGTTTCTAAAAGTTGACCTTCCAAATCGGTTACTAACCGCTCCTAAAGGTCAATCTTAAGGCGACCCATATTGATTTATATAAGCGGTCATGGTCTCTTCTATACGTTTACATTTAAATCGGGTCAGAACCACTGCTATTGGTATGCATTAGAAGCGGCTTCAAAGTTTAAACCACCGGTTACTTTTACCATTTTGGTTGCCTTTAGCGCCACCAACACCCGCAACGATTTTGTAACCGATGCAATAGGGTTAGCAGCGGTTGTAAACCGCTGGTATAGGTCTTGAAGAACTGCTTCTAAACCCTTATTTTTTTGTAGTGATCCCGGTCTCTATGTTTCCGTTTCCATGCTACTATGCCTTTAGAGCAGGGATTGCATCATGACCTCTCCCTCTAGGCTAGTACTGTCCTGCTATGGGGGCAACTAGCAGTTGATTGGATGGAGTCTATGGAGCAGATAGATAACCTCTCACTACCCGCTCAAGTTGACTTGTTATCTGAAAATGCTATGACGATAAGCCTTCACCTTCTTTTGTTACTCCTCTCTTCAAATTCTGACTATCCATTTATATGACTAGATCTTTGCTGAGGCATTGCACTTGAGTCAGACGTCCCTAGACATGTATCAGCAAAATAAGGTCATGAAGGATCACATTGTCAACCTAGAGTCTCCACCTTCTGACTCCCCTTCGACCCTGCATCAACTACAGGTGGAGGTGGAGTCTTTAAAAAAGTTAAAAGCATCCCAGGAACAACTCCTAAGTGAGGCCTTATGGGAGGCCAATCGGCTATGGGATGACAAGAAAAAACTGGAAGCCCTCCATCAATCGGTTGATGCTAAGTATCAAGAGGAGTTGACCCTCAAGGAGAAGACCTTGTCAGAGTTGGCTCAGCAGATTGTGGCCCTGGATAACTGCAAGCTCATGCATAGGTAGGAGTTGGACCGTTGGCTAATGAGTTTAATTCTAAAAACATACTCCTCATGGATCATCGAAGGGATTTGGAGTCTCAAGTTACCGAGCTAGACTCCTTACAGACAGAGCTATCTCAAGCTTGGTCTGCACTATCTCACTCAACACAAGCCTCGGAAGCTTATAAAGCGGGAGAAAGTGATTTCCTTCTAGCCAATCGAGCAGAGTACCTTCGTTCTCTGGAGTTTGGCTCCCAAGTGGGAGACCATTTCATCCGATCCCTCGCCTATGGAACAGTAGGCGTAGTCCAACAACTCCAAGAGGGAGGGTATCTATCCTCCGACCCTCCTGAGGATTTTCTGAACCATCATCAGATCATAAAAGAAATGTCCGATGATGTTTTTTCAGAGTTCAAGTGCCTCAGACCATTTATTATTCGTTTTTCTTTTACTTCCCTTGTTTATAAGTGTTGGTTAAACCTAGGAAAACGTACCGGTTCCACTGTACAAAAATTTTTGTACAAGTGTCGAACCTTTCTTTAAATAACCTATTGTGTTCTTTAGAAGTTAAATAAGGAATCGCAGACGGAACTTAACATCATTGATTCAAAATTTAACTTATCTGTTCTTAATGGTTTAGATTTGAATCGCAAGCGGAACTTAACACTATTGATTCAAATCTACCTAGGTTATTAATTCCATAAATATTAATTTCCAAAATTGGCTTCCAGGACTGCATGGCGAGGCACATGGCCTTCTTGGATATGGGAGTAACCACCACCGCCTAGGCAAAGCCTTTTAAGGAAAGCTAATATTTATTTCCTTAAATAACTCTAGGTTAACCAAAAGAAACAATCGAATCACAAATTCGAAAAAGAAGAAAACACAAAATCGAAAAATAAATTCGATAAACTAGATCTAATTGCCTCTTGTATTTAGAATTCATACAAAGAAAAATAACTAGTATGATGCGGAAGAAAACTACTAGTTATACCTTCTCTTTGTAAGCTAATGACCTCAAGATCTTCTGCCGTATTCCTCGCCTCGCCTTGGACGTCGTGTGGGCGACGATCCTCCAAGATGAACACCACCCAAAAGCTTCCTCCTTCTTGTTCTAAAATCTGACCACGACCACCACCAAGGAGAAGAGAGCAAAGGGAGAGGAAGAAGGGAGAGGGCCGGCCACCAAGAGATCACCCAAGCAAAAGAATAAGAGTTGTATCTCATGAAGCCCCCTCACCCCTTCTTTTATATTACTTGCCCAAGGAAAATAAGGAAAACCCTTTTACAAAAAATAAAATCATCCAAGAGTTTTTCCTTTTCCCTTTTTATTTTTCCTTTTCTTTCCTCTTGATTGAATCAATCACCAATCAATGGTTATGATCAATCCTATTTGGTTTAGGATTGAATTTGGTTTAATCCTATTGGCCGACCCTTGCTTGGGCACCAAGCAAGGTGGCCGGCCACAATTAAAAGGAAAGGAAAAATAATTTTTAAAAATTTTACAAGAAGAAATACTCTTATAAAATTTACAAGCTCTCTTTCCTAAAGTATGAGTTAAAAAAGGAAAGTTTCTAAAAATTAAAACCATATTTTAAAATTTAAAAACTCTCTTATAAAATTTCCTTTTTTAACATGGTGATAGAAAATTTAAATTTTAAAACTTCTTTTTCTTTTTTTTCTTAAACCATAATGATGGTTAAAAAAGAAAAGTTTTAAAATCTTTTAAACTCTCTATTTAAACATGTGGCCTAATTCAAATAAGGAAAGTTTTAAAAATTAAAATCTCTCTTTTAAAACTTATAGTTTTCTACAAAGAGAAGATTTTAAAAATTCAAAACAACCCTCCCTTTTTGAATTATTATGGTCGGCCCCTACAAGCTTGGTCACCAAGCTATGGTCCGGCCCCCTTCTTGGACACCAAGAAGAGCCTTACATTTGGATGGACTTGAGGCTATAATGAGACTATGACAGGGACCTAGAGGAGAAATTGGTTTTGACCTTCCGATGAGCTTGAGTATCCCGTGTTCGCCCCGAACACACAACTCAAGTTCATCAATAATAACTCATTCCACTAGAGAGTTATTACCGCACTACCGCACAAATCCCAAATTACATTATGGGCTCCTTCTTATCATGAGTGTGTTAGTCTCCCTGTGTTTAAGATTATGAATGTCCACTAATTAAGTAAGTTACTGACAACTCACTTAATTAATATTTAGCTCCAAGAGTAGTACCACTCAACTTTATTGTCATGTTGGACTAGGTCCACCTGCAGGGTTTAACATGGCAATCCTTATGAGCTCCTCTTGGGGACATTCTCAACCTAGATAACTAGGACACAGATTCCTTCTATAATCAACAACACACACTATAAGTAATATCATTTCCTAACTTATTGGGCATATTGATTTATCGAGCTAAACCTCACCCTTTGATAAATCAAAGAAATAAATATTAAATATATGTGCTTGTTATTATATTAGGATTAAGAGCACACACTTCCATAATAACTAAGGTTTAGTTCTTTTACTAAGTCAGTACAAAAGGAACATACCTAAATGATCCTACTCAATACACTTAAAGTGTATTAGTGTAATTTATTAGTCAAGATAAACTAATACTTAATTACACTACGACTATACTGATAGTTTGTTCCTTCCTATCTTAGTCGCGAGCAATTGTTTATAATTTATAGAGAACCGACAACATAATCTTCTGAGTGTGACACCACACTCCATGTTGTCTACTATATAAATTAATTAAACAATTACATTTAATAAATAAATGCAGATATTGACCAATGTGATTCTTTTATTTTAACAAATAAATGTTTACAAAAGCTAGGCTTTTAGTATACACTCCAACAATAAGAGGTCTTCTGTAGCCTTTTAATTTCTGCTTTCTATTATTGTTCCATGATTTCTTCCCTGGCTAGATCCCATCGCGGTCGTACCCACGGGTCATTGTACGCGTGAGCCAAGTGAAACTTGTTCTGCCACGAGCCACAAGAGCTAATCGTGAATGAGATTTTTAGATCCTCGCCCGACCGAGCTTGGGTGATGAGGCGGGGTCTGGAACAATTCTACTTGGGGCTTGCACCAGGAGAAAGGGAATAAAGGATTTAAGCATAATCCCGATCGGGCTTTCCCTACTGGTCACTATATATGTACGCCCTGTAGTGCTCATCCCCGATGTAGATCTTTCTCTCAAACAACTATTAGTACAAAGGGTAACATTTTCAAACACGATAAGGTTGGAGGTAATTAGCACTCCAGGAGAAGTCCAACTTCGTACCCTGAGAGTCCTGTAGGTAATAGGCACCAGACGTCAGTTTTTTAATGACCTTATAAGGACCACCCCACTGATGTGCTAACTTAGTTACCTCTCCTATCGGTCTGATCCTTTTCCATACCAAATCCCCTTCTCCGAAGAAGAGGGAGATCACCTTCTTATCATAGTTTTGACGCATCCATTGTCGGAACACGGTTAACCGGGTGCCCATCCTCTCGCGGGTCTCACTGATAAGATCTAGCTCTAAAAGCCGCCGCTCGGTATTCTCGAGGTCATATAGCAACCGCCGGACGGATGAAACCCCAACCTCGACCGACACGACTGCTTCGTTGCCATAGACGAGATGAAAGGGAGTGAACCCTATACTCTCTTGTGGAGTCGTTCGGTAGGCCCAAAGGATGCTGGGAAGCTCTTCCACCCAATTACTGCCCACGTGGTCCAACTTGACCTTTAGCCCGCGAACTATCTCTTTGTTAGTGACCTCAGTCCGTCCATTACTCTGAGGATAGGCCACATAAGTGAAGGCCTAGGTTATGCCAAAACCTCGACACCATTCCTGGATCTTGTGCCCTTGGAATTATCGACCATTGTTTGAGACCAACTTATTAGGGATTCCGAATTGACATAAGATGTTCTTTCATAAGAACTGGATAACGACTCCTTCTGTTATCCTAGCCAGGACCTCTGTCTTCACCCACTTAGAGAACTAGTCTACTACCATGAGCAAAAAGCGTCTCTGCCCCGGAGCTATGGGGAACGACCCCACGATGTCTATGCATTATTGATCAAAGGGGCAAGAAACTATCGAGGTCTTCAGAATTTCGGTCGACCAATGGGACAAGTTCTGATGCTTCTGACAAGAGAGGCAGGTGGTCACTAACTGCTGAGCCGCATCTCTTTGCAAGGTGGGCCAAAAATACCCGACCAACAATACTTTTCGGGCTAGCATCCTTCCTCCTATGTGACTATCGCAACATTCCTGGTGAACTTTTTGGAGAGCATAATCCGCTTCATCCGGGCCTAAGCATTTGAGCAGTGGTCGAGAGAATGTCTGCTTATATAATTGATCCCCGATTAATGTATACACATGAGCTCTCTTTCTAATCGATCTGCTTCTTCAGCATCGGCAGGTAAGACACCTTGTTGAAGATAAATGATCATTGGGGCTCTCGAGTTGATTGGTTCTTCCGAGTTGATTGGTTCTTCCAAGTTGATTTGGAGGTCGATCTGAGCTATCAGGAAACTCTGGGCTATCGACTTATCCAACACCTAGTTGGTCAAAGAGCTGGTCATTTTAGCTAACTCATCTGCTCTCTGATTGTCTACCCTGGGAATCTTGGTTACTGTGACCTCCTTGAAGCCTTCATTAATTTTCTCATACGTTTCTCTGTAAAGCTGTAACTCCTCATTGTTGACTTCAAAATTACCGGCCACCTATTGAGCCACCAACTAGGAATCTGAGTAAATGATTATCCGTGTGGCTCCTACAAGCCGAGCAGCCTACAGTCCAACTAAAAGCACCTCATATTCTGCCTCGTTGTTAGTAGCTTTAAAGTTTAACCTGATGACTAGTTGCAGGATATCTTTTTGAGGGGATATAAAAAGTATCTCCACTCCACTTCCTTGTTGAGTAGATGACCCATTCACGTATACCTTCCATATTTCCTCATAATCATGCTGATGGATCTCCGTTAGAAAGTCAGTCAGGGCTTGTGCTTTGATCGTTGTTTGGGGCTGATACTGTATATCATATTCTCTTAGCTCAGTTACCTATTTGATGAGATGGTCAGCTATCTCTATGTTGGTAAGGGCCTTCCCCATGGTACTTTTGGTCAGTACTGTAACTGGGTGTGCTAGAAAGTAAGGTCTTAGGTGGCGAGTCATGAGAACCAACTCGTAAACTGACTTTTTGAGGGTCATGTATCGAGACTCGCCCCCTTTCAATAGATGGTTGAAGAAATACACTGGTCGTTGTGCATCATCTTGCTCTTTCACTAGGACTGCTCCCACACCTTAGGGGTAGCTGACAAATACACCCAGAGCAGCTCCCCAGCAATAGGTTTAAACAATGAAGGCAGGGTCTCCATGTGTTACTTCAGTTTTTCGAAAGCTTTGCTGCACTCTTCATCCCACTGAAATTTGGCAGCTCTTCGGAGCACCTTAAAGGAGGGGAGTGCTTGATCTGTAGACCGGGATATGAACCTGGAGAGCGCTGTGATTCTACCCACCAACTTATGGGCTTCTTTAAGATTCCGAGGCACTTGCATGTCTCAGAGTGCCTGTACCTTCTCCGGGTTTGCTCTCAGAAGATCTTGTCCATCATTCTCTAATAAGTAACTCCTGCATTCCGTAGATCAAATAACATGACTATATAACAGAAAGTACCATCGGCTGTGATGGAACTAACTTTCTCCCGATCTTCTTGGAAGAGAGGGATCTGGTGGTATCTTTGGTAAGCATTGAGCATGCAGATTTTTTCGTAGCCCGAGATTGAGTCCACCATCTAATCAATCTTCAGTAGTGGGTAGCAGTCTTTAGGGCTAGCTCAGTTGAAATCCCGAAAGTCGATGTAGACCCTCCACTGTTTGTTGGGTTTGGACAATAGGAGCATGTTGGAGAGCCAGGGCGGGAATTGTACTTCTCTAACGTGTACTGCTTTTAAGAACTGATCAACTTCAGCTCAGATGATCTTATTTTATTTGGTTGAGAAGTTTCGCTTCTTTTGCTTGACCGACTGGGAATCAAGCAGGAGATGTAGCTTGTGCTCAGCTACCTCAAGCTTGACTCCTAGTAACTCCTTGGGGGACCAGGCGAAGACGTCCCTATTGCGCGTCAGACATTTGACTAGATCCATCTTAATTTCGATTTATAGGTCACTTGATATGCGAGTGATGCTCTTCGGACGATCAGAATAGAGTTGGACCTCCTCCCAAGGAATGAGTTCTTTGGCTATAGGAAGAGGCTCCTCTTGGATGATGTAGATTCTTCCATCCTGGGTTCTTTAAGCTTTGCGAGCCTTGACCTTCACCATGTTGATATAACACCTGCGGGAGACCAACTGCTCGCCTTTGACCTCTTTCTGGTCTCCCACAGGGAATTTTATCTTTTGATGAAAGGTAGAAATTGCCACTTGGAACTCATGTAGGGCGGGTCTCCCTAAGATGACGTTGTAGGAGTATGGAGAATCCACTACGATGAAGGTGCTCCTCCGCATCCTCACCAATGGTTCGCTATCTAAAGATATGACTAGCTTAATTTGACCCATTGGTCGTACTTTATTACCTGTGAACCCGTACAAGGAGGTAGCTACATGTTGGAGCTCACTGGCGTCGATCTGCATGCTCTCGAACATATTTTTGAATAATACATTGATAGAGCTTTCGGTGTCAACGAAAACCCTAGCCACGTGACTGTTGGTGATGACAACATTGATTATGAGGGAATCATCATGAGGGAGCTCTACTCCCTCTAGGTCTTGTGGCCCGAAGCTGATTATGGGACCTGCAGCTTATTCCCGACTGCACCCTACCATGTGTATCTCTAAGCGACGCTCATGGGACTTTTGGGTTCCGGTGGAGTTTCCATCAGTAGGCCCTCCGAAGATCATACCGATCTCCCGGGTGACAACATTTTCCCTATTCTCTTCCTCAGGGGATTCTATCGGCTCCTTGCCCCGACCTGGCTGCAAAGTTCCCTGATCTCCACTCTCGAGCAGGGGTTTACTTGATTTCCCTGCTGCAGTAGGCAGGCTGGCCAGCAGCTTCTGAAGCTTAGGTGGGATCACGGGTGAAGGCAGGCCCAGTTTGGCTGCTCGCCGAGAATCACAGGTGAACTGGACTTAATCTCCTGAAGAATAGGTGTGGGACATGAGCTTGAATAGCTTCGACTTGTTGCACCGCCCTGGATTCCTGACCAGGCCGAAATCCTGGTCGGCCATCCTTGAAGCGGGGAAAGGGTCGAGCTGGAGGTTGGGGTGGCCTTCTCTCCAACTTGTTGGCAGGAATAGGCGTTTGTCTGCTTTCCTCCGGGCAGTCTGGGCTTCTTCTACATTAATGTAGCTGACTGCCTTCCCTAAAATCTCGTCAAAATTATTCACAGACTCTCAAATGAGGACTCAGAAGAACTCCCCTTCCGCCAGTCCGTGGGAGAAGGCGCTCATCAAGATCTCTAAAGTAGTAGACGGGACATCCTAGGCTACCTGGTTGAAGCATTTTATGTAGGCCCTTAGGCGCTCTGCAAGCCCCTGCCTGATGACGAATAGGCAATGGTTAGTCTTCTGATATTTCCTTCTACTGGTAAAATGGCGTAGGAAAGCATTTTTAAAATCCTTAAAGCAAATGATGGATCCGACCGACAATTCGTCGAACCACTTTTGTGTCGAGCCAGATAGAGTGTTTAAGAACACCCGACACTGAATGACTAGTGCAACAACGCAGTGTTTCGAAATTTACGAAGGTGATCTTCTAGATCCTTGCTACCGTCATATTCTCTGATGGCTAGGGGCTTATACCCCTTCGATAGTTTTTCTTCAAGCACCCTCACAGAGAAGGGCACTTGCTACTCCTCGGGCAACTCCCTCGGCTCCTCCCTAACAACTCTGGCCTTCCCCTTCTTCGAATCTCTGGGTGGGGAACTCTCGGTCGTAGAGGCCTAGTGCTGCTCCTTCTTGTTATAATACTCTGGGCAGGGGTCTCGATAGAAGGCTTGAGGGAAATCCTCGTGCTATTTCCTCTTAGACCCCCTGTCTAAAGCGTGGGTATGTTCTTTTGAAACTGCAGGCATCTTGCACGGTTGTGAAGCTGTGGTGTGCTGCTCGCCTCTTGGCTTCCTTGAATAGCTCGTACTCTCCGGCTGTCATAGTGACGTTGATCATGCCAGTGCCCTCCATTGTCACATTCCAGAACAGGTGAAGGAGATTCCCACAGACGACGCTAAATTGATCCTGTCCAAAATCTGAGTAAAACGAAGGTCAGCGGAGATGGTATTGGTGCTGACGGAGAGGCGACGTTGACACACCTAGTGTATGTGCACTGGAAAAACGAACCCCCACATGGAACTCAAGGACAGTGGTGAAGAAACTGGCGGTACTTAGACTCTGCGTACACTCAGACAAGCACACAAAACGTTAAAGACCAGAAACCAGAGAAAAAGTTCTCGACGCAGGCCCTCCAACGCTCAAGTCAGGTACTATTTCCCTAGAAAAACAATGTACGAAGAAAAAGAGAAATATAGAAGACGAGTGTGAATGTGCGTGTATCTGGCTAAGGAAAAGGACCTCTCTTTTACGCTGTGTACCTTCAGAACCTGTATGTTGTCAGAGAATGTCGGATGTCAGGGCATGTCAGGTGAGAGAATGATGTACGATGACCTCTTATTGGTGGAAGGAAGGCTCTGTTGGATCGAGACGTGCTAGAGGGGGGGGGGTGAATAGCACTCGCGGCTATTTCGTTTGATTCGTAAAACACTCGAGTAAAAACGCAGCGGAATAAAAACAAACAACACAAAGACACAAGTCGATTTTACTTCGTTCGGAGCCTAAGGCGACTCCTACTCGAAGGCCCGCGATCCTTGATCGCTTCCGGTGGGCAACAACTATAAGCTCGTAAAAACTATTACAAACTAATTACAATTCAAAAAAGATTATACCGACAACAAGAGACTAAATCTGAAGCTCCGGGTTGTCGGGGTGTCGTTACAGCACTTCGGGATCGTCTCGTAGGCAGCTTGTAGCAGACAGTTCACTTGGAAGACTATAATGCAAGTTGCTGGTCGAGATGTCCTTTTATTGGGCGTTCAAGGCGCCTCCAGTGCCAGTCAAGGCGCCTTGAACCCCAAAACTTATCCCTGTTCCTGCGCTGTGATAACCTCCGCTGACTGTTGCTTATCCCAACCTGAAGGCGCCTTCAATGGTCCAAGGCGCCTTCAATCCCTATGAAGGCGCCTCCAACTCCACTTCGCAGCCAGCTTCAGCCTTCCACCCGAGGCGCCTCCCTCATCCGAGTTCTTCTTTGTGTTATTGGTACCTGCAAGAATGTTAATCCAAAAATACCTGCAACACAAAGTGAACACAAAATAATAGTATGAATATGAAATTATTACAGTCGCCGGACTGTCCGGGTCTGACTTAGGATTTCCTCCGGAAACCCTAGGTCGACCCGACGCCTACTGTTCCTCTACGGGGAACGCGTCCTCACCTACTTCCTGTCACGACCCGCCTTCTGGGCGCTGGCTTTAGGCCGATCATCGACACTTCCGGACTTTCTGCTGGACATCTGCTTCCCGGCTAGTCCAGTCTTTCACCTGGTTCGCGACACCAGGACTTTCCACCTAGGGTTACCACCCCCTAGGACTTTTGCCTGAAGCCATCGACCTGCCAAGACTTTCCGCATAGGGTTACCACCCCCTATGACCTAGGGTTACCACCCCCTAGGGTTTTCCCTTTGCCTAACCGCAGCTAGGACTTTCCTCCACCTAGGGTTATCGCCCCCTAGGACGTAGGGTTACCACCCCCTAGGGTTTTCACCTTTGCCTAACCGCAGTTAGGACTTTCCTGAAACACTCATTCAACATGTTAGATAACAACAAGACCTTAACTTTGAATCCTATGCCATTATCAAAACTCAGGTTCGATCGTTAGATGCTTCCCGCACCAACAGGCTCTATTCGCAGGTGATAGTAGACCACTGGAATATTCCCTGACGTATGACAGTTGTTCCCTGTCAGGAGGTTACAATTCCCTGACATTGTTGTCGCCTAGTGCTTTCCGCCCCGCCCGGGTGTAGCTACAGACAGCTCAGGCTGACCATTTAGATGTACCACCCGACTTAAGTCCTGATGAGGAGGAAGGGCTGTGGTGAGGAACCTATCTTTCACACCTTGATTGTTAAAGGGTCGGATGAGAGTTATCTTAGTGAAAGTATTAGGTCTGGTTACACAGCTTGAGCTGGGGAATGTACGAGCTTCATCTTATGTCTTAGATCTGGGGGGCCTGCCCTGCTTGTACCCGACCAGGAATTATATGGCTGATGACCTGAGACGGTTTAACTCTCTCTTTCTTCTGACTGTTGACTACCACGTCCCTTTGACTTTTAATTACTGATCCGGTTGTAAGAACAGGGGCTCCCCGTCCGGTGGAGTCAACGCCACATGGAAGTCAAAGTGGTAGGTGGCCGGTCGGAGAGGGGTGGGTTCGACCGGCCGGGCGGCCGGCCGGTGTCTCGTTGATGGTTAAAGGCGCCCTGTCGAAAGTCAGGGTTCCGGCGCTCAGCGGACAAGATCGCAGGGCCGAGCGGACTGCACGCTCGGCCAAAGCCATCAGGTAGCATACTGCTAATAGTCTCCACAAAGCACGTGATCGAGAATCTCCCTAAGTAAACCACCGTATACGTCCGGCCGGATGTCGCGGAAGCTGGCCGGCCGGACGCCCTCCAGGGAGTAAGGGGAAAAGGACAAGTGACATCTTTTTCTGACAGCGGGTATGTTCCACATGTAGGCCATATTCCAAATCTTATGACAGGGGATTCCGCTGTCCCATCGAGGACATGCTTGGACTGTAGCAGTATGAGTCAGGTAAGCTCACTGGCAAGCCCTTACTGGGGTATGAGCCACGGACACGTGTACATCTCGGTATGTGTACACTCGCTTCTCCGCTGCCCTATATAAAGGCCCTCATCCTTCGCCGGAGGTACGCGTTCTAATATTTTGGGAGCCACTTTTTCACTGCTTGCTTGCCTGACTTGAGCGTCGGAGGGTCGTCGCCGGGAACCCCTTCCCGGCCCGACTTTTGTGCAGGCTCGCCGGAGATTCGTGCGACCAGACGGAGGCCTACGTCATCGACTAGGAGAGCACCACGAGCCCAGCGTCCGTTGGTTCAGCGATTCGGACAGGATCAATTTGGCGCCGTCTGTGGGAACGCTCCTGCATCCGATTGGAAGCAATGGACGAAGCTGGACGACCGCACTCGGTGATTCTCTCCACGGAAGAACTCGATGCGTTAATCTAGACAAGAGATGCCAAGCTTATGGAACAGAGACAAAAGTCACAAGCTGAGCGGGTGGAGCAGCAAGCAACATCAGCATCAGGCGGCCGAGCGGAAGCACCTCAGGCCACCGTAGCATTCCATCGGGCCCTATTCCGCACGCCTGAAGCCGCAACAGCTAATAGAGATCGGGGATCATCTTCGGATGGAATGCCGAGATGAGATGACAGAAAAGGGAAAGCCCCCCGACCGGATGCATCGCCCGAGCGGATCAACCGTCAATTTTCAGAGGCTATTCTACGAGACCCTCTGCCCAAGCACTATGTGCCCCCGACGATCGATGAATACAATGGGACCACCGATCCTGATGATCATCTGGGTAAGTTCGATAACACAGCTACTCTCCATCAATACACAAATGGAGTAAAGTGCCGAGTTTTTCTTACCACCCTCTCGGGATCGGCTCAACGGTGGTTTCAGAGGCTGCCGGACGGATCCATCGCCAGCTTCAAAGACTTCCGAACGGCCTTCCTCCACCACTTCGCCAGCAGCCGGCGCTACCAGAAGACTAGCGTGAGTCTATTCACCATCAAGCAAGAAGCTCGCGAGTCGCTCCGAGCCTATATCCAGCGGTTCAACAGAGTGGCCATGGACATTCCAACGGCCACCTCGGAGACCATGATGAATGCCTTCACACAAGGCCTCGTGGATGGGGATTTCTTCCAATCACTCATTCGGAAGCCGCCCCTAGATTACGACCATATGCTACACCGGGCCAACGAATACATCAACGTGGAGGAAGCGCAAGCGGCCCGGAAAAAAGAAACTCCAGCTGAGCGGGCTCCTCCTGCCGAACGAAAGCCTCATGTTGCTCATCAGCCACCCAGAGGACCACGGGCCGAAGCGATTCGTGCTCATCCAAGACCTCATGTCCAAGAAGTAGCAGCCGAGCCGCCCAGGACAAAGAAGAGATGGACCCCAATGTTCTGCTCCTTCCACCGGACGGACACACATAACACCAAGGATTGCCGCAGTCTTCCTCTAATCGCCCACCCCGTTCCCAGAAGCGGTGGTCGTCGGTCACCATCGGCCGACAGGCGACAGAGGCCCCATGCAATCGATCGGACTGTAGCGGACAGACGACAACAACATGCTCCCGAACGACATCGCTCTCCGAGGCGGGAGAATCTCCGAATGTCTAGGGAACATCCTCGACCGTCCGCTCGGGAAGAAGAAAATAGGAGCAATACTTCCCGAGGCGAGATCAACATCATAGCTGGTGGGTCGACCGGAGGAGATTCCAATCGAGTAAGAAAGGTAAGCGTCCGACAGCTCCAGATCCATGCAGTCGGCTGCAGCCGAGAGCGGGCGAGTGGACCCGAAATCAGTTTTGGGCCCGGGGATTTGGAAGGAGTTGAAGTGCCCCACGACGACCCTCTGCTCATCAAAGCGGTAATAGCCAACTACACTATTCACCGCATTTTTATTGACACAGGAAGCTCGGTCAACATCATATTCAAAAAGGCGTTCGATCAACTGCAAATTGACCGCGCTGAGCTGCTGCCCATGACAACCCCCCTCTACGGGTTTACGGGCAATGAAGTCCTACCGGTCGGACAAATCTGGCTAGCTATCTCACTGGGAGAAGAGCCGCTCAGGAGGACGCAGACAGCAAACTTCGTGGTGGTCGACTCTCCCTCATCATACAACGTCATTTTGGGACGACCGGCGCTCAGCGAGTTCCGGGCGGCCGTCTCCACCTTTCACCAAAAGATCAAGTTTCCCGTCGAAGACAAAGTGGGAGAAGTACGGGAAGATCAACTGGCAGCTCGGCGATGCTATGTCGAGATGGTCCGAGCAGAAGCAAATTCCGCTCGGAAGTCGCCACGGGTCGAGGTGAATGCTATAACTGAAAAGCCTCCCTCTTTAGTTTATGAAGAAAAAGAGGAAGTGCAGATACACCCGGCCCGATCGGAGGCCACGACATTCATCGCGTCCGATCTGGAAGCGAGTCAGAAGGAGGAAGTGATTCAATGCCTCCGAAGAAATCATGATGTCTTCGTCTGGTCGACGCATGAGCTGCCCGGGATTTCACCAAGTATAGCGCAGCATGAGCTCCATGTCCGTCCGGACGCTCGGCCAGTAAAGCAAAGAAAAAGGGACTTCAGCGCCGAGCAGAATGTCATCATCCGGGCGGAAGTTTAGAAACTTTTGGAGGCCGGCCATATACGCGAGGTTTAGTTCCCGAGCTGGCTGGCGAATGTGGTGCTAGTTTCAAGCCCAGCAACAAGTGGAGAGTGTGCATCGATTTCCGGGACCTTAACAAGGAGTGCCCAAAGGACTTTTACCCCTTGCTCCGAATCGATCAACTGGTGGACTCTACGGCCGGCTGCGAGTTGATATGCATGCTCGACGCCTATCAGGGATATCATCAAGTACCGCTCGCCCGGGAAGATCAAGAAAAAGTTAGCTTCGTGATGGCCGACAGCACCTACTGCTATAATGTGATGCCGTTTGGATTGAAGAATGTGGGAGCCACTTATCAACGCTTAATGAACAAAGTGTTCAAGGAGCAGATCGGGCGGAATCTGGAAGTTTATGTGGACGACATTCTTATCAAGTCTGTTCGAGCGGCCGATCTCTTCAAAGACATGGAGGAAACCTTCCGAACGCTACGGAAATATGGAGTCAAGCTAAATCCCCAGAAGTGCCTGTTTGGAGCAAAAGGAGGGCATTTCTTAGGTTACATAGTGATCGAGCGGGGTATCGAAGCAAATCCCAGCAAGGTGAAAGCCCTACAAGACATGCCGCCTCCAAGAAATATGAGGGAAGTGCAGCGTTTGACCGGTCGGATAACTGCTCTGTCCAGGTTCATCTCCAAAACTGCCGACCGGAGCCTTCCTTTTTTCAAGATCTTACGCAAGGCCACTAAGTTTCACTGGGACGAAGAATGCGATCGGGCGTTCGAATATTTGAAGGCATATCTGAACTCTCTCCCGGTATTAGCCAAGACGACTGCGGGTGAGCCACTTTGTATCTACTTGTCTTCAACCGAGCAAGCAGTCGGCTCAGCACTAGTGAGGACGAGTGGAGAAGAGCTTGTGTATTTTCTTAGTCATATTTTAAAGGATGCTGAATCTCGCTACACTGGGCTCGAGAAGCTGGCTTTCGCTCTGGTTCTTGCCGCTCGGCGCCTTCGTCCATACTTCCTGGCGCATACCATCATTGTCAAAACCAATAGCCCGCTCGGGCGTGTATTATTGAATCCAGAAGCGTCCGGGCGGCTCATCAAATGGATGATGGAGTTAAGTGAATTTGACATCCAATACCAGCCCCGCTCGGTAATCAAAGCGCAGTCCTTGGCAGACTTTGTGACTGAGGTGCAGAATTCAGAGCCGGAAGCTATGTGGAAAATATTTGTGGACGGATCATCCACTCGGCTCGGAAGCGGGATTGGAATACTGTTGCTCTCCCCTCAAGAAGAAAAGATGCACTTATCCGTCCGGCTGGATTATAAAGCTACAAACAACGAAGCAGAGTATGAGGCCCTCATAGCCGGATTACAGGCAGCACGGCATGTGGGAGCCGGTCGGGTAACGCTCCATTCGGATTCGCAGTTGGCCGCTCAGCAGCTCTCTGGCACCTTTGAAATCAACAGCGCTCGGCTCAAGCTCTACGCTGAAGCCTTTGAGAAGCTCAAAGCCAATTTTAGAGAAGTCATTGTTCGAAAGATACCCAGAGCGGAAAATCAAGAGGCCTATGAGTTAGCCAAACTCGCGAGCTCAATAACGCATGTCGCCATTCAGCAGCCGATTGAACAAGTATTGTTGGTGGCGCACATCGACCGTATGGAGGGTCTCACGTTTCTGAGCGACTGGAGAACACCCATCATGGAGTTTCTCCGCTCGGGTTCTACGTCGTCCGATCGGGATGAGTCCCAGCTACTAAGGAGGAGAGTCGGTCGGTTCACGCTCATTGGAGATCAACTATACAAGAAGGCTTTCTCCCGCCCGCTTCTGAAATGCGTAAGTTCAGAAGATGCAACATACATCCTCCAAGAAGTGCATCAAGGGTCGTGCGGGGGGCATCCGGGCGGGTGATCACTAGCTAAAAAGATACTACTGGCCGGATACTTCTGGCCAACTTTACAAGCAGACGCCGCTCGGACCGTCGCGACGTGCCTTTCTTGTCAAAGGTATCATAATTTCTCTCACCGACCAGTGGAAGAAATGAAGGCCGCTACTGTGTCCTGCCCCTTCGACCAATGGGGAATGGATATTGTTGGTCCATTCCCCATGGCGACCGGGCAGCGGAAATTTTTACTAGTAGCAGTCGATTATTTTTCCAAATGGGTGGAGGCCGAGCCGCTAGCCAAGATCACCGAGTAGATGGTCAAGAAGTTTATCTGGCAGAACATCATCTGTCGGTTCGGCATCCCCCGACGACTTATTTCCGATAACGGGCAGCAGTTCACAGGAAAATTGCTTGAAGATTGGTGCAAAAGCTATGGCATCGAGCAACACTTCACATCTGTAGCCTATCCCCAAAGCAACGGTCAAGCCGAAGTAGCCAATCGGGAAATTCTTCGCATTCTGCGCGCTCGGCTCGACCATTTGGGAGGAAGTTGGGTGGATGAAGTGTCGGGCGTCCTATGGCTCATCCGAACGACTCCAAAGGAAGGAACGGGCGTCACGCCTTTTCATCTGGTATACGGCGGCGAAGCGGTGATTCCCGTCGAAGTCGGTGTCGAGTCCGTCCGGATCCAGAATTACGATGAGGGCAACACCGAGCGGAGGAACATGGAGGTGGATTTGGTTGATGAAGAGCGAGCCAAGGCGTCCGTCCGGCTGATGGCGTACCGTTAACGGATGAAGCAAAACTACAACAGGCGCGTAATCCCCAGATCATTCCAGGTCGGCGACCTTGTCTGGAAGAAAGTCAAGCCGGTCGGCGACGTCGGCAAGCTGGAAGCTCCCTGGGCGGGCCCCTTCAAGGTTATCGAAAAGCTCCGCTCGGGCGCTTACTATTTGGAGGATGAAGACGGACGGCAGCTGGATCAGCCATGGAGCGCGAATCATCTTCAGCCTTATCGAGCCGGATGAGAGGTGCACTGATGTAACTCATTTTTGTGTATATTCTAGTCGCCCATGTCCTTGTAATGCAGGAAGCAGAAATGAATTAAAGGATGGCTAGTGTGTCCGTCGAGCGGCTGTGTTAAAGATTAGCCTGTAAGGCCATCGAGCTCCAACGTTAAATATCGAGAGACGAGCCGGCGTCTATAAACCCTCCGAGCGGAAGACCGTCGAGCTCTGACGTTAAATATCGAGAGACGAGCCGGCGTCTATAAACCCTCCGAGCGGAAGACCGTCGAGCCCCGACGTTAAATATCGAGAGACGAGCTGGCGTCTATAAACCTTCCGAGCGGAAGACCGTCGAGCTCCGACGTTAAATATCGAGAGACGAGTCGGCGTCTATAAACCCTCCGAGCGGAAGACCGTCGAGCTCCGACGTTAAATATCGAGAGACAAGCCGGCGTCTATAAACCTTCCGAGCGGAAGACCGTCGAGCTCCGACGTTAAATATCGAGAGACGAGCCGGCGTCTATAAACCTTCCGAGCGGAAGACCGTCGAGCTCCGACGTTAAATATCGAGAGACGAGCCGGCGTCTATAAACCTTCCGAGCGGAAGACCGTCGAGCTCCGACGTTAAATATCGAGAGACGAGCCGACGTCTATAAACCTTCCTAGCGGAAGATCGTCGAGCTCCGACGTTAAATATCGAGAGACGAGCCGGCGTCTATAAACCTTCCGAGCGGAAGACCGTCGAGCTCCGACGTTAAATATCGAGAGACGAGCCGCCTATAAACCTCCGAGCGGAAGACCGCCGAGCTCCGACGTTAAATATCGAGAGACGAGCCGCCTATAAACCCTCCGAGCGGAAGACCGTCGAGCTCGACGTTAAATATCGAGAGACGAGCGGCGTCTATAAACCTTCCGAAGCGGAAGACCGCCGAGCTCCGACGTTAAATATCGAGACGAGCCGGCGTCTAACCTCCGAGCGGAAGACCATCGAGCTCCGACGTTAAATATCGAGAGACGAGCCGGCGTCTATAAACCTTCCGAGCGGAAGACCGTCGAGCTCCGACGTTAAATATCGAGAGACGAGCCGGCGTCTATAAACCTTCCGAGCGGAAGACCGTCGAGCTCCGACGTTAAATATCGAGAGACGAGCCGGCGTCTATAAACCTTCCGAGCGGAAGACCGTCGAGCTCCGACGTTAAATATCGAGAGACGAGCCGGCGTCTATAAATCATCCGAGTGGAAGGCCGTCGAGCTTCGACGTTAAATATCGAGAGACGAGCCGGCGTCTATAAATCATCCGAGCGGAAGAGGCCAATAAAAAGGATTCAATTGTCCAAGAAACTCGCCGTCAATATCGTTCGATCATCTCTACGTTCCGCTCGGCCCAGTACCCAAAGGTATTTCATCGGTGTCTAGCGAGCGATCTCTGCTATCAAAGCGGAATGTTGCATATTGGAAATATTACATATTTAGCCGAGCGGAAGGGCAACGCCAAATACTTGCATCTCATAATAGGCGAGCGGACAACACACATTAACTAGCAAAAGGACAAAGTACGCGAAAGGGAAATGTTGCATTAAATTTAAAACTTTAGGCCGAGCGGCCTAAGTACAAAAAAGGATCATTTTTTGGCCTAGCGGCCCAACTACATCTACCGACGTCTACTCAATGTAATCATAAAGGGTCTTGGGGATGTTATCCAGAAGCGTCACCTGATCGCCGGCCGGAATAGTAGTGGACTCCGGAAGAAGGCCCTTAGACTTCAGATATGTCATGGTGGCGGTCATAGCCAAGTCGAAGGCTGTGTACATCCGCTCGCAGATTTTCTCCGAGAATTCGGGCGAGCGGATGTAGCCCTGTCTTAGAGCAGCAACCCGACTCGGCTCGGCCTCTTGGTACTCTTTGAAGGCCAATTGAGATGCAACGAGGGATTCCTGCAAAGTGGTCAGCTCGTCCTTATGCTTGGTGGCGTCGGCCGAGCGGCCCACCTTCTCTCTGTCAAGCTGCTCCGTCAGCTCCTTTACCTTCAGCTCCAGGCCCCGAGCCTCCACGTTCTTCTTTTCCAAGTCGGAAATGGCCGTGTTTTTCCGAGTGGTGGCCAAGGTTATTTTTGTGTCGAGCGACTTGACTTGTCGCTCGGACTCGGCCAAGGCATGGGCTTGATCGGCCATCTTTTTCTGCTCGGTCGCCAACAAATCTTGAGCCTTCTTAAGCTTCTTCTGCAGCTCGGAGTACGACGGGCCTTGAGAGCCGGACGGACCGCACGCCGCCTTCAGCTGCCTTAACTCCTCATCCACCATGGCTAGGCGGTTGGAGACTGCAATCTCCTCCACCCATCTCTGGCAAAAGAAAATTAGAATTGTTAGTGGCCGATCGGAAAGAATGCATACAAAACTTCGGAGAAAGCGAACTTACCCTCGTGGCCTCCTACATGTGGCTATTGGCCAAGTTTCGGAGGGGGATCAGCGCGATGCGCGCCCGAGCATCAGCCCACATCTCAGCTAGGGGCCCCTTCAAGGTAATGGTGTGCTCGGGCGCGGTTGGTCGGTCGGCCTCTGGCAGCACCTCTTCAGTCGGGAGATGAAGAGTGACCCGAATCGTGCGGCCATGACCGGGGGTCGTCCGACCGGCGGTCGGAAGGGGATCAGAAGCCGGCGCAGAAAACTGGGAATGAATGGTTGAGCGCTGGACTGAGTGATGAGCGGGCGGAAGGGTGCTGACTGGAGTAGCCTCAATTGGAGCAGCCGGCTCGTCCCATTCAGAAGGCGTCCGGTCGGACGAAATGGCTTCGACCTCTGGCGCCTTGCCCCGAGCAGTCGCAGTGACCCGCTCGGATGGTTGGACCGCGGAGGTAGCCGATCGAAGGGGAGTCTCCACTCGGCGCCTCTTTTGTAGAGGTTGTCCCTCTTCCCGAGCGGAACCTTCTTCAAGGGCAGTTTGTCCTCCGCTGGGAGTGGCTAAGCTTGCCACGTTCTGTTGAAAAGCCGGAGCGGTTGACTCAGCCTGAGTCCCGATTTCTCCTTCATGAGATCCGACCGGCTGGATACCCAGCGCTTCCATTTCTTTGGCCGCCGCGGCTTCTAGCGCTGCCGCCTTTCTCTTCAAAACACCGGCCATCACCGAATCCATGACGATGTCCGCTGCAAAGGAAAGAAAAGAAATCAGTTAGCAATCAAAGCAAATGCCCAAGTAAAATTCTTACCGAAGCCGGTCGGGAGAGGAGTCCGTATGGGACTCAGGCCGAAGATGTACATCACTCCTTCGTGAAGAAGCTTATTGATGTCAAGTCGCAGACCGGCTAGCATATTTGCAGCATGGAGGTAGTCCGGTAGGGTCTTGAATTTCTTCAGCTCGGGAGTGGGGGGTAGGTTGACCTGCCACTTGGTCGGGAAGTTGGCCTGATCGGGCATATGGATGTAGAAAAAATAATCCTTTCAATGTTTATTGGAAGAAGGTAGTTTGTTGAAGAAGACTAAGCCGGGCTGAGCTTGGAACATGAAGGTGCCCAGCTCGGCTTGCTTGGGATAATAGAAATAAAAAAAGACCTTCGGTCGGAGGGGGATGTTGTGAATCTTGAACAAAACAACAACACCACAGAGGAGACGAAAGGTGTTGGGTACCAGACTGCCGAGCGGAATACCGAAAAAATTACAAACATCTATGATGAAAGGATGTATAGGGAAACGCAGACCGGCGGTAAACTGGTCGCGGAAGACACAGAAAGCTCCGCGCGGCGGCCTGTGCGGCCGGGCGGAAGGACCGGCTAAAAGAAGTTCAAAATCTTCGGGGATTTCAAAATTATCGGTTAGAGTGTCAAAGTCACGCTGATCAAATCGTGATTGCATGGTAGTGTACCAAGGGCCAAGGGACTGGTCTTCGGGATGGGAAGAGCTAGCCATGGGCCGATCGGAAGAAATCAAAAAGGCAAAAAGGCAGGAGAAAAACAACAGCAAGCGAAAGAGGTTTCAAGGATTGAAACTGGGGAGAGAAATACAGGGTAAACACCGGAAGCAAGAAAGAAAAGGTATAGAGCCTTACTGCGAGGAAAAAGGATCAAGGAAGAGGCGCCGGAGAGCGTTGGAAAACAGGAATGGAATCGCCGGAGCACCGAAACACCAGAGACAAAGGTAGAAATCGCGAAAGCAAATGAGGGGAATAGGAGAGAGCGAAGATTTTATATAGCGGGGGCCGGGCGGCCTCCGCCGTTGGATCCAGGTCACGGGAATCAAAGTGCACATCGCGTCGTCCATTTCGAACCGCCTCGATCCCATCAAAGCACCACACCGCCGCCGCCGTACGATGACGACAGTTCGCCACGTGTCGTTCGTTCATTCGATGCATTTAATGAGCGCATGCTCAGCCTTAATGTCGAAGACTAGCACGGGTTACGAGGAGATCCGAGGAAGGTTGCTGTTGACTAACCTTAAAGGCCATCCCTGTGAAAAGCCGAGCGGATTAGGTGTGCCTGAAGGCGCCGCCCGGCTAGGCTAACAGTCCAGTCAGTCGGACTAATCGTCTCCTTCGACTAGACTTGAAGGGGAGGCAAGTGATCCGATTGCAAGAACAGGGGCTCCCCGTCCGGTGGAGTCAACGCCACGTGGAAGTCAAAGTGGCAGGTGGCCGGTCGGAGAGGGGTGGGTTCGACCGCCCGGGCGGCCGACCGGTGTCTCGTTGATGGTTAAAGGCGCCCTGTCGAAAGTCAGGGTTTCGGCGCTCAGCGGACAAGATCGCAGGGCCGAGCGGACTGCACGCTCGGCCAAAGCCATCAGGTAGCATACTGCTAATAGTCTCCACAAAGCACGTGATCGAGAATCTCCCTAAGTAAACCACCGTATACGTTCGGCCGGATGTCGCGGAAGCTGGCCGGCCGGACGCCCTCCAGGGAGTAAGGGCAAAAGGACAAGTGACATCTTTTTTTGACAGCGGGTATGTTCCACATGTAGGCCATATTCCAAATCTTATGACAGAGGATTCCGCTGTCCCATCGAAGACATGCTTGGACTGTAGCAGTATGGGTCAGGTAAGCTCACTGACAAGCCCTTACTAGGGTATGGGCCACGGACACGTGTACACCTCGGTATGTGTATACTCGCTTCTCCGCTGCCCTATATAAAGGTCTTCATCTTTCGCCGGAGGTACGCATTCTAATATTTTGGGAGCCACTTTTTCACTGCTTGCTTGCCTGACTTGAGCGTCGGAGGGTCGTCGCCGGGAACCCCTTCCCGGCCCGACTTTTGTGCAGGCTCGCCGGAGATTCGTGCGACCAGACGGAGGCCTACGTTATCGACTAGGAGAGCGCCACGAGCCCAGCATCCGTTGGTTCAGCGATTCGGACATGATCAATTACCATGCCTCTTTGACTATTAATTGTACTTGATTATCATGTCCTTTTGATTATTGATTGCTTGACATTATCAGATCCTACTTATAGGTATTATATTATTATCAGGTATTTATAGTTCGATTTTTAATTATGAACATATTTATATATTTATATGTATTTTTTTTAACTAAACACGTAATCCGCCATGTGCACTTGTTTCAACGATTTTATTATTATTATTATTATTTATCACGTTGTTGCATATATTGAGTCATCGAATTTAGTAAAATAAAAATTTGTTTAACTCGTTACTTATAAATAATTATGATGCTGACAAATTTGAACTATTATAATGTGAGAAACTACCTATGTATATTATACAAATGAGATAATATTTTTGAGGAATAACGAATAAAAAATAATTAATAATGAATTTGTCACTGAGATTTGATTGTCAAAGATACCTTTCCAAATTAAGAATTTTCTTGTTCGGCATTTTAAAGAACCGCATGAGTTTATACCTATTTTTCATAATACTTGAGTATGTATCATATTTCTAAAATAGCCCTCCTTTTCTTAAGATCCATCCGTTATTGATTGATAAATTTAAAGAATTTAAAATCACTTCAAATTAATATATTTTAAAAATCTCTTTAATATATTTAAGCCATTGAATCTAAATTTGTTAATGTAAATCTAGATCATTAAATTTTTAAATTTATAAAGTTTCATAAAATTGATCCCAAACTCAGTATAAGATATAGAATAATGGTATCCACTAACCAACACTACCTTACTATAACTCCCGTGATTTAAAAATATCAAAATTTTTAATTTCCATTTCGTTTGAAGTTGGCTGTTGAAATTAGAAAATTTTGAATCATTTCAAACTAAAAGTAATATACTGATCCCGTCCGAAAGTTGAGTCAGACAGAGGCTGGCTGCGCTGTCGTGAGTGTTGACAGAAAGTCGTTGAGACGCTTGGTTGACCTGGCACCTCCTGGAAAGGTTCCCACGGGTGGATGACGGAGTGTGATGACGAGGACGACGAGGCGAGGGTTCTGCACACACTCAGACAAGCCGCCTTCACGTTAGAGACCAAGAGCCAGAGAAAAAGTCCCCGGGTCAGATCCTCCGATGCTCAAGTCAGGTACTTTTTCCCCAGAAGCACAGTGAAAAAACGAACAGTAAAAGACGAGTGTGAAAAGACGAATGAGCGTACCTGCGTAGAGAAAAAGCTTCTCTTTTTATATGGCAGCGGGTACTTCTGGAGTCTGACGAGTGTTAGGGAATGTCGGGTGTCAGGATTTGTCTGGCGATGAATGACACATGACATCTTCCTATAGGTTTAAGGCAGAATCGGTGCACAATAAGCCCTAGACCGTTAGTATATTCCCTAACATGCGGTGATTAATCTCTGACGGGTTGTTACGATTCCCTGGCTTGATTGTCGTATAGTGTATGCTCGCCCCGGTCTGTTAAGTCGTATAGTGTATGCTCGTCCTAGTCTGTTAACCTTAGACTGAGTGCTCGTACATGCAAATCTTGACCTGTAGGCACATACCTGCATTTCCTGGCGCATTCCTTGGCTGATGTTTATGGTTCCGTAAATCCAGATCTGTACATCCCGCCCTGCATTTGCCCTTCGGTCTATCCCGGTTGTTTGTTGTCCCGTAAATCTAGATCTGTACGTCCCGTCCGGCATTTGCCCTTCGGTGTATCCCGGTAGATCCAGACCTGCGCCTACTGCCTTGCCAATCGAGGCCTTCACTTGTCGTTCCTCAAGTCTCGTCCCGTATGCACAGTCCTGCTCTGTATTTTATCCTGTAAGTCCGAACCTGTATCCTATAAGCTCTGACCTGTATGCCTTAGTCCTCCTGTCCTGACCTGTACGCCTTGATCCGTTCGTAAGCTTTAGTCCGCTTACCTTGAACTGTAAACCTTAGTCCGCCTATCTTGACCTGCACGTCTTTGGTCTGCGTATCCTGTTCTGCAAGTCTTATCCCGTAAGTCTGACCTGTAAGCCTTAGTCCGCATATCCCGATCTGTACATCCTGGTTCGTATATCCTATTCTGCATGTCTGTAAGTCCTGACCTGTACGTCTTTGGTCCGCGTATCCTGCTCTGCGAGTCTTATCCTGTAAATCTCGACCTGTAAGCCTTAGTCCGCATATCCTGACCTGTACGCCTTTGGTCCACGTATCCTGCTCTGCGAGTCTTATCCTGTAAATCCCGACCTATAAGCCTTAGTCCGCATATCCTGACCTGTACGCCTTTAGTCCGCTTATCCTGCTCTGCACGTCCTGGTTCGTATATCCTTCCCTGTATGTCCTACCTTCCGAGTTTAATCCGAACCTTTGAACACCACGTAGGCTGGACCTTTGACCATTACGTAGGCTTGACTTCTGACCGCCACGTGAGCTTGACTTCTGACCACTCCGTGAGTTTGACTTCTGACCGCTCCATGGGCTTGACTTCCAATCACGTCAACTATCCGACTCTACTATCATGTACCGTATCATATGCATACTTATGAAATCTCTTTAATATATCTATACTTTTATATTTGATTTCGATAACATAAATTAAAAATAGTAAATTTTTAAATGGATAGAATAAAAATTTAAATATGTGTTGTAAATTTAATTTACTATTCTAAATTTAAGCCATCAAATTTGATTTTCAAAAGTATATTAATTTTTAAAATTTTAATCTATCAATCAATTTCGAACAAACAACTAAGAGTATTGCAAAAATATAACAAGTAATTTAAATATTTTAAAAATTAAATACATGATTTAAATAATACCTAAACTTAGTTACACACTTGAGTTAAAATGTTATTTCTTCTCTCTGGGTTCAAAATGACCTAAGAGATGCCCGAGGCGATGGTACTGATAGAACGTCTTTTGTAATTTCTTAAATATTTAAGGATTGAATTTTATTTTTAATGAATTAATCTATATGTTTTTTAATAAATAGTTGACCTAAAAACAACAAATGAATTACCGGCTGTAGACTCCCTCCAATGGACGCTATGAGACCAGATGCATTATTTATTGGGTACATCTAATTCTTTTCGAGTTCATATTTATTTAATTATTTTAAACTTAGACGTTTTTAAATTATTTGGCATAACTCATATGTTATCTACATATGTTGTTGAGAATTATTTTTGTATCTAAATAATATCTATATATCTTCATAATGATATGATATTATCCATTTTAGACCTAGGTCATTATAGTTTTGTTTTTGAATTTTTCCCAAAAGATTTCATACTAATGAAGATATCCTAGACCACCATTATTCTCATGGTCTAAGTCTTTCTATGAGCATTTAGTCACTCTTGACATGCTTCGAGCCTCTTCGAGAACATTCGGTCATTTTGATCTGCTCCGGACCTCCTCGCGAACATCCAGTCATCCTGACTCGCTCTGAGCCTTCCCCCTAGCATCCGCACCTAGTCACCTTGACCTGCTCCGGGCCTCTATTCTGAGCCTCCTCGTAAGCATCCGCATTCGATTACCTTGATCTACTACGGACCTCCCCGCGAGCATTCGGTTATCCTGACCTACTTGCCTTTCCGCAAGTATCTGATCACTCTTTACCTACTCCGGGCCTCCCTACGAGAATCCGATCAATCTGACTTACCCCAAGTCTACCCTTAACTTTGTTTAAGGTCATCCCACATTGTATCTGATCTGGACCATGACTTTGATACCATTTATTATATCAAAATATGTACACATATTTTCATAATAATATTATATTATTTATTTTGGACTAAGCTCACTTTATTCTTAAACTCTTTCTTAAAAAATATCATACTAGTAAAAATATCCTATATCCTTTTAATTATACGAAGTTACTCAAATCTTGCTAATGTGGACCTGTATTGAATCCCAACAATTTATATATTCTTTTTAAATCGCTGGTCAGCCCTCTGACCCACTCACCAATCAACGAGCGAGTGAAATCGAGAGTTGATTTGCTTTCAGAACTCTTTATTTTATCCCAGAAATTTCCATTCTTTGATGTCCATGTGTCTCTTCGCTCCCTGCTCGTGATCACTGATCGACTGAGAGTGGCGAGTGACCGTTCCTGCGCGAATCCGTCTCGATTCCTGCTGGTAGTCTTCCTGCTGTTGGTTTCAATGGATTTCTGAGGACTTCCGCCGCAATCTTAGGCGGGGCGAAGAAAATCCAAGCTGAAGCTTATGGGTGGCTGCCTGTCTGCAAATGGACATGGTAAGTAATTTATTCTTCTTTCAGATAACTACTTCCTCTTCAGCACTAGTAGAATCATCTTTTAGGTAGTGATATCGATCGATCTGTTCGCGAACTGGCTTTTCGGATTTTTTTTTTGGCCCCTTGTTCCTAAAATTGGATCTTTAAGAATTTACTAGCCAGTCCTGTTGGGATTTATCCCCAGTTTTGCTGTAATTAGAGAAACTATGATTTGATAGGAAGAGTGTCTCTGGTTGATTAGTCATTCCGAAGCTGATTGCTGAACGATTACACACTGAACTAAAAATAGAGATCTACTCCGAAGTAGCGATTCTGGATTACACGAAATATATTTGATAATCAATTTGTCGCCTACATGTGTTTATGAGTTTCTGGTTTGGTCTTACATGAATTTTCCCCTTGAAATAGGCGAATCTGCTAACCCACCGCACCAAGCGAATCAACACAAACATCCATCTCAGTTTAATAGTGTTATCCTATTTCCACCGGCTAAGGATGTTGAAGACTTGCGGCTGATAGCTGGATATGGGAACGTCAATGTCTTCACACATGAAGAGCTAAGAGTTGCCACCAAGAATTTCCGGGCAGATCAAATTCTTGGAGAGGGAGGTTTTGGAATTGTGTATAAAGGTATTATTGATGAGAATGTCAGGCCGGGTTTCATGTCCACCCAAGTTGCTGTAAAGGTGTTGAACCCAGATGGAGTCCAGGGTGACAAGGAATGGCTGGTATTTTTCGTTTAATGATATGTTGAATATCTTTTATTAATAATGATCGATGTAAGTACTGTTCTTTGCTTTCTTTTAACCATGTTAAATTAAAGATTACAATGTGATATTTGGTGGTTCTGTGGTGGAAGTGTTTGGAACATGACCTAAGTTTTAAGTAGGAAAGAAGTTGCTAAGCGATGTCATCCTGAAAATTGTTGAGCTTCTTTTCCTTCATTAGAATCTTATATGTTTTCTTTTTTGAGTGAGTGAAAGATATTTGAATTTGATACGATGTTGTTTGTTATATATTGAATCATTTCTAATAAATGTCTTTTTGATTCTTCAGACAGAAGTTCACTATCTTGGACAATTAAGTCATCCGAATCTTGTTAAGCTTATTGGATACTGCTATGAACATGATTACAGATTGCTGGTTTATGAGTATATGCCTTGCGGCAGTCTTGAGAAGCACCTTTTCCGACGTAAGTGGTCAGTTTGAGTCCTAAGACAGAGGTGCTTTTTATTTACCAAGTATGATGTAACAACATTACATGTAGTTTATACTGTGATTGCATACAAGAAATGTTCTTATATATATATATATATAGTTCTTGTTACCAATACATTCTGTTGCCATTCTTATTTCATGAATCACGTACTTCTGCTGTATACTGTGGCTGCTTTAAAGCATGGTATACTGCAAAATATTAGATCCTTTCAACTTAAATACAAAGTTATTTCTTTCAGAAATTGCCTTTTTAATACTTTGGAAGTTTCACAGATTTTTTTTAAAAATACATTCATCTGAGTGTTGTTGCTGATGTGACTAAAAGTTACAACATTGGATGATGTTAACATCAAAATTATCCAAAAAAGGTGATTAATAGCAACATTGTCAGTGAAACAATCAGCTGTGAATTGAGTAAAATATGCCAAGTCTTATTCATCATGCTTCTAAGAAAAGCAATACTTTGTAGATAGTATATTCACATGGACATATGAAGGATGGAACATACATAATATCTAACATTTAGGTAAACGGCTGCTTTTAGCATGAACTATTTAGTGTATTTTATGGTAGCAACCATTGGTTATTAGGAAAATGGAAATAAGATTAATAACCAATTTCATCCATACTCAACAGGGATCTGTCTAACAATGCCATGGCCCACTAGGATGAAGATAACACTTGGAACTGCAAAAGGGCTCGCCTTTCTTCATGGGGCAGAAAGATCCATAATTTATCGAGACTTTAAAACGTCTAACATTTTACTAGATGCGGTATGTGCTAATTTTTACCTTAGATCATTAGATTCTTTCTAGTTTGTGAACCTCATGATGATGTTTAGTCATTACATTGTAAAGTGAACTGTAATCTGTAATGCATATATATTTTTTTAGATAAAAGGATAGTTAATAGGAGAGTCTCCTCCCATCCACTTATTATAATTTATAATAGCATTTTAAAATTTTAGTCCAACAGCAGATGGAAACATGTAGTTAAGTAGATTGAAGTCCATCTTTATTACTTCCACAAACCATAGCCATTGGAGGAGGTTATAAAGTTTTTGTTTGAGATATCATAGCTCAATAAGTTATAAAATATGTGACTATCACCAATTAATCAGCCTTTATTTAACTTCATTTCCAGTGAACTAGGGGATGCATGAATTGTAACACTGATAAGTTGCAGTTTGCCACTGCATGGTACAAATTCTGAACATAATATTACTTTACAGGATTATAATGCTAAGCTTTCAGACTTTGGCCTTGCAAAGGAGGGACCAATGGGAGATGAAACTCACGTATCTACTCGAGTTGTGGGTACACGGGGATATGCAGCTCCTGAGTACATAATGACTGGTAAAGCAACCAAGCTTTATTTTATTTTTTTTCTCTGTTTGTGACAATTTAGATAATAAAATCGTGGCATCAAGAGACAGTTGATAACCCATTTGGTTTAGCATGCTTCTTTTGTAGCCAAAAAGGTAATTACGCTGGGGCCGGCACTAGGGGGCCGCTAAGGTAGCGGATGTACCTTTTTTTCAAAAAGGTAATTACGCTCACCTAGGCACCCCTCATAGCCCATCCCATGTTATATGAAGGGAGGTAAATTATGGGGTCAACTTAAGTGAATGGTCTTTATGATAGATTGTTTACCCAAATGGGTGCATGAAAGGCTTTATGCTCATTTTGATGGAGATCAAAATGCCAAGAGAATTGCATCTTTTGGATATCTTGTACTGTCCCAACATTTGATGTAAAAGAATTTGCACCATACATCTGAAGCCAAGCAATGCTCATTATTATGCAGAACTGTAGACTGATGCAATAATTTGATTCATCACAGGCCATTTGACTGCCAAAAGCGATGTTTATGGTTTTGGCGTTGTGCTCCTCGAGATGCTTATAGGAAGAAAGGCAACGGACAATACCAGACCAGCTCGAGAACAGAATCTCGTGAGTTGGGCACGTCCAGTCTTGCTGCACAGCAGAAAGCTGCTTAAGATAGTAGATTCAAGACTGGAAGGGCAATACTCAAACAAAGTGTTGAACGTGGTCGCAGAGTTGGCACACCAATGTTTGAACCCGAACCCAAAGAGGAGGCCGACCATGGACCAAGTTGTCGAGACCCTCGAGAGCATTCAAGGCCTGCCTGAGGCCAGTAATGCGCTGCTTCAGACTGGTGGCAATTCTGTGACTCTCTTTGAGGTTTCAAAAGTGGGCAATGACACTGGTACTGACTCTTCAATCAAAAAGGAAGCAGCAAGTGAAGCAAAAGAGCAGGGCAAGAGGCAAAAAAGGCATGGAAATGGAAGAAGCAAGAGTGAACCCTCCGTTGACTTGAATGTTCTCGCTCCTTCACTCGAGTCCCATGACAAACATGATGATGAAGACCCAAATTCCAGTAGTAGAATTGTGGAGCATTCTTAGAAGGTCGCTGATGTTGCATATGTACTTGTATAAAACACGTATAAAATTAATCCTTTGCACCTCTCCAGTCTGATTGATGCAAATAATCAATCGAGATATATAAGTCAACTTATGTAAAAAAAATTTCTCTTGTTTGTGTATAAACATGGTGGATAATTAAGATTAATTGTTGTTGTGTATTATTTACACGAACTGATTAACATATGTTTCGTAACAAGATAAATATTTGTTTTTTTCAAGTGATAAAACTTTATTACATATAAAGTCGTGTTTCCTAACAAGATATATTATTGTTGTATTATTTATTTTTGCCTGTAGATTTAACATCATTTTTTTTTGTTAAATGATGAAACTTTACTATATATAATTTGAATTAGTGCGTTTTTTCCTTGAATTTTTCTTAGTAGATATCAAATTCTTAAGAAAAAGATTGCAAATTCTTAAGAAAAAGATTGCATTGATGGCATGATAAGGGAATAAACCTAAATCAAGACTATTCATGTTTAGCTACATCCAGATTATCATCCAAACATCTACGATTTGATTCCTAACTATGATGTATTTATAAAAAAATTTCTTCCAAATGAAGAACGCAACCAAAGGATGCTAGACTTCTGGACTAATTGCAACGTGTACTTTCCAATTTATCTTAGTAGGCCGGTGAAAAACTTCCATAACTTATCTCTCTTTATATACTCTAAAGATAGATTATGAGAGATATCTAGGATGAACTTAATCACCTTTGAGATGTAGTAATTACCTCATATGCATTGAATGGTTTACGCATTTAGCGAAGTAGCATATCATGAAACTAAAAATCAACAATGAAATTTATCCAAGTATCACTTAGATTGCAAGCAGAGATATTAATTTTCGGAAGTTATTCATCAAACTCCACTACAATCACAAGCTTATTCCACCATGGTTAACCTGATCAACTGTCATAAAACCGACAGGCATTCATGAACTTTTCAACCATTAACAATTTTTTAACACACCAGATTGAGGTCATTTGATACATTCAATAGATACCTAAGGTATCAAATTATCAAGATGAGCATGGCCTGCACAAATCACAAATTTAGGTGGTTCATTGTGGCTCCCAATGAAATAATCAGGGAGAATTCCAGGACATGCATCGGCATTGTTGAAGGTTGTGGAGCTTATCCAAGTGAGGCCCTCGACAATGCGACATAGCTTCATATTTCATGATTCAGGTGATTCAGGAGCATCTGCATTGCCCGTGGAAGAGCATAAACATGAAGTCAAACAATGCCAGACTAGTATAACAAGGAAACATCATATAAGAAGCTATTAAGGTTTCCAAAAAAAAAAGTCACTTGCTCATCTCTACATGACATCTATCCTTAATTCTAAGGAATAATGAGTGAGCGACAATCCATTACCTGCACATAGTTGTTCAACCCGGGCAACAATATGCTTTCCGTAAGTGTATTTCTTTAAGGACTGCAAATGAACCTTTATGCGGTTGACCAAGATCTCGCGTTGTTTATCAGTGCATGAATCAAGAATCTTTTGAATCACATAATTTCCAAATTGATCCTTCATCATTACCTGAAAAGAGAGGAACAGAGGCAATGACTAAATATCAAAATGCAGTAGCATCAACAAAGAAATAAGGCAATGGAAAAGACAGATCCTCTAAATATGCTTTATTGCCAAGCTGCAAAAGGAAATATGTAAAGCATAGTTCACTGCACTGAAATAATCAGGATATTTTGAGAGAAAAGGTACTCAACCAAAATGCAGATGGAAGTGGATGGCGACCACACTGGAACTGCAGATCTTTGTCAACAAATTTTGAACACGATCTAAATAATTTTTTAAGAGAATGTAATTTTGTATATATAGTAAATAATTTTGAATGTAAAAACTGTTGGCCTGAATAATATTTGGTTGTGAATATAACAGATGTGTGCCCTTGAATCTACATTACGTTCTCCAATAGAAATTTCTGAGGAACACCAGCTGTAGATCTATATCAACAATTTTCAAAAACGACCTAAATAATTCATTTTTAATAAAAATAATTATAGTAAATAGTTTTGGATCTAAAAGGCTGTTGGGTCTGTGTCATGAAATATTAAAACCAATTAGAAATAGAAAGCGCCAATCAAGTGATGGTTCAGATTTTAGCATGCAGAGCCAAACAAAAGACAAGGTTTCCTGAATTGCCAAGAATGTGAATAACCACTGAACATATCCTAACGTGATCATGTCATCTACGTAATAAGCGTACCATCTAGATGCTGTTTCAAATGAGACAAGGTACTAGAAGTATCAAGGAATAAGAATGCGGATGTAACCACACAGGCATGGCAGCTGCATAGTTTACTGCAAAGAAATGGCTAAAACTTGTAGCAAGTTCTTTTCTGCAAAGCTTCCCAAGTGCTGCCAACAGAACCTCAAAAGCCAAAGTTGTAGTTTACCATGGGTGAATTGCATATACTGAGACAAGTTGGATTCACTTATATGCTTGGCAGCAGTTAGAAGACTCAAACAAATTATGATTATTTTTTAAATGACTATTATGTCTAAAATGGCCATATATCTCCAAAGAAATCAAAATGCACGTGCATCATGAGGCATACTGCTTGCGGAACATAATGCTGGTGGGCTAGGTGACAACAAAAGCAATCTAAATCTACCTTGTCACATGGCAAACTAGCATATAAGAATCAAATCATGATTCAACCTATGTTGAAACTCGTCCAGAATCATATTTCAAATCATAAGACAAATAAACGTTAAGAAATTTAAACCACTTTGAGATGTTTTGATCACTGGCAAAGTGGGAAATTTACCATGGTTTTAATCTGCCTTAGACCCTTTTCTGTTTATATATATTACCTTTATGTCATCTTAGATTTACATCCACAATACTTGTATATTTATAAATATAACTATAGTTCGACAGAAATTGTGTCGCTTTCATTGATAGGATGATCCTCCTTATATACAAAGATAAATCCCTTAAAATTAGAGATGTGATAAGTATGAATTAATTACAATCCAATCTAAGAAATAAATAATAGGGAATAAATCCCTACAAAATAGGGATAAAATAACAAGTTGTCTAGTTTGAATTTCAACACTCCCCCTCAAGCTAGGAGATAAATGCTCTCCAAACCCATAATCAAGCTTAGTTCGATGATGTTGGGTTTGAATAGTGCCTTTGTAAAAATGCTGGTGTTTTGAAGACACATGGCAAAGCATGATGTCTTTATATTCAATCTTCTCACTAATGAAATGTTTGGTACAGTCATGATAAACTGGATTCTTGGCAATGACAATAGCGGACTGATTGTCACACATAATTTGGATTAGATCTCTTATTTTTAGCTTGAGTTATGTTAGAATTCGTTGTAATCAGATTCCCTCACAAATGCCTAATGTCAGAGCTCGGAATTCAGCCTCGACACTACTTCGAGTAACAACTGTTTGCTTTTTACAACGCCAAGTGACCAAATTTCCCCAAATGAACATACAATATCTGGAAGTAGATCTTCGGTCACTAGGTGAACCTGCCAATCAACATCAGTGTAAACCTCCAAGGTTCACCCGTCTGTCTTTCTAAACATGAGTCCTTTTCCTAGGTCTTTTTTCAGATATCTCAATATTCGAATTATAGCATCCATGTGATCAACTGAAGGATTTCCTATAAATTGGCTAACGTATCTGCCAGCAAAACTTATATCTGGGCGAGTGTGAGTTAAGTAGATAAATTTGCCTGCCAATTGTCGATATCGTCCTTTATCAGCTTCCATTTCATCAGTCTGAGACCTTGACTTGGTATTAGGATCTATAGGTGTATCAACTGGCTTACATCCACTCAACCCAATTTCTTATAGTAGGTCAAGAACATATTTTGAAGGGGAACCTTAGCACAACGGTAAACTTGTTGCCATGTGACCAAAAAAGGTCACATGTTCGAATCCTGGAAACAGCCTCTTACAAAAAAGTAGGGTAAAGCTGTGCACAATGGATTCTTCCCCGGGACCCCGCATGGCGGGAGCTTCGTGCACCGGACTGTCCTTTTTTTACGTCAAGAACATATTTTCTTTGAGACACATATTCCTTTGTGACTTCTAGCTACCTCCATTCCCAAGAAGTATTTGAGTTGTCCCAAATCCTTGATTTTAAACTCCTTAGATAGGAGTGACTTAAGCCTTTTGATTTTTGATTCATGTTTCCTGCGAGGGCAATATCATCAACATATATAGTTAGTACTGAGATTTTCCCACATGGAAATGTTTCACAAATAGTGTGTGATCAGCTTGAGACTAGGAGTAGTCATCTCCTTTAAGGACTTTAGCAAATCTATAATAGAAGGCTCTCCTTAGTTTACAGACTTTTCCTTTTGTACTATTTGTCTCAATTCTTACAATGACATCCATATAAACTTCTTCCACAAAATCTCCATTTAGAGAGATGTTCTTCACATCTAGCTCAATCAAGAGCTAATCTAAGTTAGCAGCAATAGACAGTAATACCCGGATGGTATTGAGTTTTGCAACCGGTGCAAAAGTCTCCTGATAGTCAATCCCATAGGACTGGGTGTAACCTTTTGCCACCAGTCGAGCCCTATATCTATTTATGCTTCCATTTGTGTTCTGCTTGATTGAAAAAATCCACTTACATCCCATAGTTCTTTTCCCTTGAGGTAGCTTTCAAGTCCCATTCTTTTACAAGGTTGTGTATTCCTCTAGGATTGCCTTGCATGATTTAGGAACTTTTAGAGCTTTAAACACAGAACTAAGAATACTGATCTTGTCAAGTGATGTCACAAATGCTTGGTACCCTGGAGATAGACGTGAGTAGGACATAGTTGTGCATCAGATGAAGAGTACAAGATCTAGTACCTTTTCTGTGTGCAAATAGACTGGTCCAATGTGGGATTTGTACGTGGAACTGGTTCTATTAGATCTTGCTGCTTTTCAGGTTCAACTTGGTCTCGAGTAGACTCATGATACATGATACGGCTGAGTTTCGTGTAAAGAGGCAAGATGTTTTCTCCTCACATAGACTTTCACTATGTCATGGGAAGGTAGTGCGTTCTTTTGTGGTTCTGGGATAGGTGGTACATGTGATTGTGCTAATGATGTAGAAACATGAGTTGATGGGGATGGTGGGTTGAGTGATGATAATGGTAAGATTGAGGAAGGACTCGGTTCAAGAAGGGACATGAGGTCATTTCTGGAAGTAGAGGAAGGTGTGGGCTTCGTCACTCACTACTTCAAAGGAGTTTAAGTGAAATGTATGACCGTCATTATTCAGCAGAGGGCGATCAGAAAAAAAAAAAAAAAATTGAAGCTGCTTGTGAATCTGGAGACTGATCGGAGACAAGCAGTGTCCTGTTGAACGAACAGAAGACCCTTGCTGCAAGAAGACCAGTCATTGGGCAGCACATTCTTAGGGTCTACAGAGATTGATGATATTGCAGTGAGGAAGACAACAAGAAGAAATCATGTGTGGTGCAGGAAGTCTACAAGCTCAGCTCCAATACTATGGTGAGGAGAAAATTATTAGGGTTTTAACCTCCTCTAAGTAGTGAATCCCAATAACCTTTATGTATCTTACAGTAATACATCTCTGTCATCTTACATTTACATCCATGATACTTTTATATCAACAACTATAGCCATAAGCATTTACAATTAGATCTTTAACAGTCACAAAGAAATAGCATGCTATTCATTCTCAAAATCAGATTCCCAGATTAGAAGCCACTTGAACAACCAAAATAGAAGAAAACTAGATAGAAGCTTCTACAAAACCATGAGAAAAAGTTCGCTAAATTATCCCCCCGAAAAAAGAAAAAGAGAGACCAGTTCGGATAATAAAAACATTGATCTATATTCTTAATAACTTCTCAAGCTTTTCAGCTTACCAATAAATTATCACTGTCTTCAGTTTCTCCAATTATTTCCTTGATCAAGTGATCTCGTTCTTCAGCATTACCATATTTGATACACTTCTCAACAACATTTGAAGCAAATTTGTGCTGGCACATCTGCAGAATTTTCCCAGATAGCTTGCTGATGATTTGGCTTCTTTCATGTGGCTTTCCTTTCTCTAATACATGCTGAAAGCAACAGGATCTCTTTAGTTTACGCTACATGTAAGGTGAACAAGAAAATATTCGATAAAATGATTAAACAACCTTCAAATCAGCTGGCAACCAAAACCCATTATCTAAATCAATAAAACCAAGGATGGGGAAAATCAGCCGACAACTGGAATTTGTTTCATTGATCCATGAGACTTATAAAGACAAAGCCTAATGGTAGATAAGAAACAACTGGAGATCAGCATAACTTGAGAGTAGCAACCAACAATAAGAAATGTATCTGCTATGTGACTTCTACACAGAAACGAGTACAGACAAGGATAAAAGAAAGAGTACAGCAACCATATGCCCATTTATATAAGATTATGTGGATATATGAAAAGGTGAAATATGACGAATAAGTTATTTGACTATTAAATCAAGGATTGCAAATTAACCAATGAATCTGTGATGCAGTATGGAAAATTTAGGATCTTTATTTAGTCGTTGTTAAGCATAAGTTGTTATAACTTGAGGTCTACTAAGAAAACTTACAGATTGTCAAGGGGCTCTTTAGTGATACGATTAATAGATTATTAATCTTAGGATATAAACCACAAAATGCAAATAAAATTCTAGTAGTTATATGATTAGGGTCATGTTGACCACTCTCTGAAGAGGTATCTATTAGGGAGCTCTTTAGGTGATATGACAATAGATTATCAATCTTGGGATATAAGGCACAAAATGCAATAAAAAATCTAGTAGTTATATGATTAGGGTCGTTTTGACTGGTCTCTGAAGGAGGTAATCTGTATAGGGGCGCTTTTAGTGTTAAGAATTTTAGTTTGCTTGAAGATTCTTGTGTCTCAAGGATGTGATCACTCATTGAAATAAAAGTTTTGATAGCGTGTTGAGGGTTTCTTGATGAAATTTGGTTATTAGTGTATTCTATTTCAGCAAGGATTAAAGTTAAACTAAGGGTCTTTTGATTTCAAAAGGAGATAAATTAACAAGAGGTTCTTTTAAGAATGTAATATAAGGGGCTCATTTAAGGAGGCATCAGACGGTTCTTCTAAGGTCAAGTAATCAAGGGAATCTTCTACATAGCCAATGTCCAAATTGACAATTTACTTCAGAAATACAAATTTAATGGCAGGATAAGATTTGCATAGCTATTGCAAATGAGATGAAAAAGTAAAAAATGGCAAAGACAATAAAGCATATTGGCTAGTGTACCTTCAAGCCTAACGATGCTATGAATGTCAGACAAGTCTAACAGATCTATATGCCTTCACCATACTGGCACACTCATTAATAGTCAAATCAGGCCCATATAATTGGATTACACATTTGGTTATAATATTATACCAAGGGAGATTGCGAATTATGATTATTATTTTACTCCAAGATGTCAAGGATTATAAAGAACCTCATTTGAGAAGAAAAAATAAGATAAATTTGAAGGAAAAGTGAAAAAATTCACCTGAGTGACATAGTTGCCATACTGATCTTGAGCAAGCTGGCACACAGATTGCAGAATCTCGTCCACAATGCACCGACTTTGGGACTCATCTGTACAATGTTCTAAAACTCTCTACGAATATGGCATATTATGATTAAGACTATCAAGAGTGGTACAAAGAACTGATGGAAACAGCAAAGAATAGTCAAGAACAAAGAATTTTTTCTAACCTGAATCACTCGACAACCATATGGATGGGTTGATAGTGTTGCAACTTGACCATGAAATGCAGATATTATGAAAGTGATTTTTTCAGTAGGTACGCACTCAATGCATTTTTGAATAACATGATTCCCATTCTGATCTCTGACACATTTCATGACATGTCCATCAAGTTCTTGCACAAGCTGTGTTTTCAGATCAAGCTCAATAACCTCAAGAGCCTGCAATCAGATAAGACAATCAAATGAACAACAATGAAAAGAAACCAGAGCTACTGTAAAAGCTAATATGATCTTTCGAATAGATATACTTTGGTAGTTGTTCCTTTCCACAGAGTTTCTTGGCAAAATATTACACCAATTTGTCCTTTTGACTAAAATCAAAATTATCTATTTTAAGGTTTGACCTTATGTTTTCTGAATTTGAATTGTATTCTTTTCACTCTGCTACAATACAGAACAATCTTCCTATTTCCAACAATGCTAGTTTGTTTTCATGCTATTCCTTAGTTCTCTACATATGAACACTTCTAGCTAATCTTGATTATTGAAGATTTAATAGAAAAATGGAACATAATTGACTTTAATGTCGCATCAAATACTTTTTTATAGCACAAGGTCCTTTAAGATCACTCCAACAGTTCACCACTATCAGACTCATGAACAAAATAAGTTTCATTAGTAGTTTTTGCTCCTATGGAGTAAAGTTCTAGTGAAGCCAATATCCAACAAGCATCATACAACCTCACGTTCACAGTCTATCCCAGAAGATCCCATATATTTTTCATGTGCTTATGCCTAACTTGCCAAGGAACACCATTCTTAAAAGGATCATTCCAGTTAGAGTAGAATGAGTTCAGATACCATACGAATGCAAGTGATTCAACCTAAATGACTAGCATCTTGGGTGAAGTTTCACAGCAAAGGCACTAATTGATTGGCATCCTCTTTTACAATGTCTCTAACCAGTTTTGAATATAATCAAACACTTAACCACTTCGTATGAGTCAACTCATGTGATAATTTTAAAAATCAAATAATGTCATGAAAATTCAAGTCACAAATTTCAGGGCTAGCAAAACACGTGACATAATGGCCTATACATGAAATGGTATAGAAGAATATATGGCATCCCTGAACCTATATAAAACAATACAAATAATAAAAAATACAATAAAATAAACAATACCTTTTGAATTACACGACAGCCGTACATCTGAAGGCTCAAAGGCAACACATTGCAAACAAGCTTATAAGCAAGTTCATTCCTCTGTTCAGGAGTTCCATGCTCAAAAAACTGAAGATACAAAGCAATCAAAAAGAGAAATCACATTGTATAGATTAAAAGAGTAACCAAGTATTTATGGTCAGAAACTAATAGATGCAAATTATGCAACACTCCGGCATATACCTTTTGAATGACATAGTTTCCAAACACATCAGTCATTAATGAAGAAGCACGTGGAAGGATTATTACAAATTTATGGTCAGAAACTAATAGATGCAAATTATGCAACACTCCAGCATATACCTTTTGAATGACATAGTTTCCAAACACATCAGTCATTAATGAAGAAGCATGTGGAAGGATTTCCTTGAAAACAGATGCCTTATCTTGTATGCTGCAATTCTCCAATTTTTGTTGTATAAATCTACTCCCATGTTGATCAGAACTGATGCAAAAAGCACACAGCATCTGATTAAAAGAATATAAAAATACCGAGAAGATACTTTATAAAAATAAAAACAAGGCTAGGAATAAAACTTGCCTAAATTCAACAATACGCCCAGAAATATCAGACAATTCATATCTTCGTGCTTTATTAGACTTCAGCTCTTCCAAGAAAGAATGCAATGGATCATCAACCTTCTCACATCCTCTTTGGCTTTTCCATCCAGAAGCAGTTGTGTTTTTTTCAGAACCAAATGGAAATTTAATGTTTTCATTTTTCCTTCCTGAAAAACCTGCACCTGCTACTGGTGACCCAATAAAAACAGGACTGGCAAGTGGAGAGCTTGGCAATTGAGACCCAATAAAAACATGAGAGGCAAGTGGAGAGCTTGGCAATTGCATGACATCAATGCTAGCAGGGCTTCCATAGTAGCTGGGACTAAAAGGAATTCCTTTAGTAGAATCAGGAGTGCTTGCAGAAATTCTTGGAATTTGAGGCCTATGATCAATTAAATGGGGAGGATAACCTGAAATCTTTTGTGCATCACAATTACCTGGTATGATTCCAATAGCACCAACCGTACAGATCATTGGATCATATTGACCTGGGGTTTGAAATGCATCCACAGAGGGATGCTGACAAAAAGGTACGTACAAGGGATCAGGAAAGTGAGGCTGAACAGTTAGCTGTTCATAGTTCTTGTAGTGCATATCAACTCCAGAAACAATACCTCCCCCACTGGGACTCTCAGAAGCTCTAGCGGTGAAGTTTGATCCCACTGGATTATCAAAAGGCACTGGAATTGAACTATGGGGATGGGGATACACATTAATAAGTTGAGGCACTACTGAGGGATTCAATGTGCATCCATTGATGCTGAATTGAGGAGGTAAACCTGGAAATTGAAAATTGTGATAGTATGGAGTTCCAAATCCAGATCCTGTAATATATAATGATGGGGCAAAACTAGCAGATTGCAATGATGATTGCATATCAGCTGAGGTTAACTTCGGTTGACCAGGATGACCATGAGATAAGCTAAAGCCCATACCCTGAGAATGAGAAATTCCTTCAGCAATAATTTGAGACTCATTACCTAGAGAATGAGAAGAAGAGCCACGTGATGGCATGCCAACTTGCTGAGGGTTTTGGCATAATTGATGATTTTTGAGGTTATGAGCAGATAATTTTAACTTCCTAACTTCATTTTCAATGTCACCAGGATCTGAACAAATTCCACCGGTAGTTGAAACACCATCCCCCAATGTGGTGCTTCGATTGCTTGATTCATATTGACTTGATTGCAAATTCACTGACTTCTCAATTGAAGCTAAGTGACCAGGCATGGTCCCCAGATCATCATTCAACAATAACCCACCTGATTGTAAGTCTAAGTAAGTACAACCATCAGTACCAATTCTAGGTATTATCTTCTCTGGGTTAGCCAAGTCAGTGGAAGAATTATGCAGAGGGTGTGAGAGGGAATCTTGACTAACTGCTCGCTCTGTTTTAGAATGGTTAGGATGTTGGGAATGATTATTGTATACAGGACATTGAGTTTCGAACAAGTCTTCCTGAAAAGTTAAAAAACACTATGGTTCAAGAGTACAATAAAACTAAAGATCCATATCCATGCATGCCACTCATAAATAAAAAAAAAAATGCTTCAAAACAATGGTGATTGCAATCACACAAAAAGCTTGTTATTGGAGTAACTTGGCAGCTATATGGCTAGCTAATAAAGATTTGAAATTAACAAGATTAAAAAATTTCAAACATTGCACTTGTTGAAGGGTTTAGACACCCATCCAAACAAAACTAAGTACTAATGTGGGAGATGAGTACACTCTTTACTCAATGATTGCTATTAACAACAACACTAAAACCTCAGCTCAATTAGCACTGGAAGTGTAAATTTATTATAATGTATGCCCAAAAGGCACTAATTAGTCACAATCTCCAAAACATGCATATGCATACTAGTGGTATAGGCACTACACGTTGGCGGAAGGAATTTGGCTGATAGTCATTTTTCACAATCATCAGGGCTCCTCATTTGTTTCAAATAACTGGAAATTAGGCAATGTAACTCAATTCCTTTGTTCCTTCTTAAGTACCTGTTTCATATCATCTCAACAATTCAAGGGGATAATATATAGGAAACACATTGCTTTCATTGCTCTACGCTAACAACTAAAATTGACAAACTAAACAGAGTTAACTTATAAGATAGTTGATACAACCATTTCATGTACAATAAATAACCTCTTTATGCATTATGTAAACTAGAATAATTAACTGCTATAAAGCAAGGAAGCTGAGGGCTAAATAGAAGTAAAAGATAATGCTTCAAAGAAGAATATTATTGAAATGCATAAACTGGTTTATGTAAAATTTATCACCTCTACCAAATCTATAGGGTTCATGTGCCTTCTTTGCAATGGAGACATTCTAGGTGATCTATCATCCTCAGGTTCCTCATTATGAGTAGAAAGGGCATGTTGTGAGACAGAGAAAATTGAATTGCTGTTGTCATTGAAGGAAATAAGTTTTTCATTATTCCCAATGGAACCAATTTGTTGCATCAAGTGTCGATTCTCCCGAGATATAAGAGGTGACGGAAGCCTTGGATTTAAATTCACATTTTTGCAGTAATATGCTAAGTAACCTGGATGAGCTCGGAGTTCTTCTTCAGATTTGCAATTTTGAAGACTATCCAAGTTGACGTCAAAGCGATCAGTCAGAGTTTGCAAGATATCGAATGTTACACTAGAACCTTCCATGCTAGGAGGTGCACTTCCACTTCGGCTGAGGCCAGTGTTACTTTTTGTTCCATTGTATTTCTGCCCTTTCAAAAGTAATCCCAACTCTTCTGATAAAGTACTAGTTGAAGCAATTCCTGGTGTATCCTTACACAGGAGCCAACTTCCAGCTCCACTATTCCCAACAAATCTCAATGGACTCTCCGTGGCCATTTATTTGGAATCTGCTAAAGCCACATAGATAAGGTCCAGGTGTGTCAAAATAAGTGCATTCTTGTCAATTTTCACTGTACTATTTGTAATATTAGAACTCCAGGTAAACTTGTTAACTCGTTTAAAGCAGTCAAGTTTCAGCATACAGAGAAACAACTGATACCTAGGATGGCAAGTATAAATATATTACATACTTAAGCAAAGCCAAAGTTTGAACCATCAAGTTAATAATAGGCAAATAAAAGTTATGAACCACTTTGATCTGACCTATGGATTACACAAAGTGCTTACAAGTAACACATACATATCAAAGTAACAAAAATAGAGGAATTTCTGCAAGACGAGAAGTATTATCAAGCAAAATTCTGTCTCATTGGAGATACAAGGTGTTAAAAATGTCTAATAATTTGCAAAATATTGTCTTCAGTTCATTACTTTCCATGGCTCCCTTGATCTAGAAATAAGCTTCAGAACCAAAGAATTCACGAGCTCAGTCAAAGTCAACACAAATAAAATAGATAAATGTAGCAAACACATATGGTTTATTTTGCAAATCAATCTTTTCTTTCAGTTGGCACCAGCTGGCAGCCAGATTCTGAAGTTTATTAGCGAATTCCTTAAAACAGTGCCTTGGATGAATGCAAAACCACTCAATAATCATCATAATACGATAGGGTAAATCAACATATTTGACAGAAAAACAAAAATTCTGTATATCTAGTCAACTAACCTCCATAAACTGTTGCCCTGCACCAATTGAGGCAATTAAATTTTTTTAAAAAGGACAAAACGCTGCTACTACATTCCACAAATTAGCCAATAGAACCACGAAAACCAAATATTTATCTTATACATGCCCTGCGACCCGCGATATGGTGTAATTAAATTATGTAACCACTCGTTCAGAGTCCATAATGAACATTCTAAAGTGGGCGAGCGCTTCGCCTGGCCACAATGAACATTCTAAAGTTCATAATTTGCTCAGCTAAGTTTCCAGTGAGAAAACGCCCAAAACCCCAATCAACCGAAAAATGACAAAGACCCTAACTTTATGGATTGAATTGAAACCCAAACCATCAAAACGCATAAAAACAGAAAAGCAGCTGAAACTCATTTCAGATTAAAAAAAAACAACGGAATAATTTAAACCTCCCAACCCACCAAACACAGCCACAGCAACCAAGCTCTGAATTCATCGACTAGCGCTACGAAATCTCCAAGGAACGACAACAACAAGGCAGTCAACAAACCCTAAAGGTAAAGGAAGGAAAAACAGGAGAGAACTCCGCCGGAGAGGATTCTTACCTTCTCCCACACGTTGTCCCGCGACCGAAACCAGCAGTAGCTGCAATTCCTCGGAGATCGGTCGAACCCCAACTAAAGGAGACGAATAACAGACTTTACCCGGCCACCACTCTCTCCGTCGCTCTTGCTCTTCCCCCGAGGCGTCCGCTTCTAAAACCCCTTAAATGCCGGGCTTTTGGAAATTTCTTACGGCCGATGGGAACTTAAATGACTATAATACCCCTCCAGCACCACGACTTTTAACTCACGTATTAGAAACCCTCCTTTTCATCCGCCCTATCGTGGGTCCACTGAATACGTGATGCACAAGGAGCCGTGGGCCAACGAGTGGGTACATTTTCAGCAGATGGCCCCATAAGGTTGTTTTTGGCATAAACGACGCAGTTTTGATTGGCTTATTAATTTAATCAGGAAGTTTAGAGGAGCACGAAATGTGAGGAAATGACTTTGAAAGCTTCAGTGGTGCCACAAGTATTCCACGCATGAGGTAACCCATTCGTTTAATTATGTTTTTCAATGTTATGAGGATTTAGGCGAATCTTAATCAGTTAGATCAACGGCTCCTTGCGTTAAACCTTGGAAGGAGCAGTACACGTGTCATTTTATGGCGTGCTGGTTTCGTATAGGTGGAATGGTGTGTAAAGTTAATAATACTTACGATGGACCCTTCCCTGTACCCGATGCACGTATGGTGGGAGGTGTGGGGACACTCTTTTTTCTATAAACGTACGGCGGACACCGTGGAACGACTGGATCTCTACGGCGGGATCGCTTAAGCGAAACCAAAGGATGACGTGGAAACTAAGGTCACCGGCTGGTGTGCGGCAGGGTTGTCACATCCAACGACAGGTGTGTGGGCGGGCACAAGCACATCGATTATCGATAAGCACGTGTAGGGCCGGCGCCGCAAGTCGCACGCTCGGCCATGCAACTGATTATATAATTTTTTAATTATATATCTCAATCATCATGCCGCGTGTCATCTTGAGTATTTTTTAACATTCATACAAAAGCGAGCAGAAAATAATAATCGTTCTAATTTTTTCAACAGTAATAAATCTCTGAGATCTGCAACTTTGGAACCGATCCGGGGGATGTGACGCGAAACAGTGCGGGAGCAGGGTCGCCCGGGACACGTGTACCTCTTTCTCGTCTTCTTCTTCCTTCGATAGCATCACTGATCGATCTCGTCTCGCCGCGTCCTCACGCCATGCGTCCCGCTCTTCAATTTCATTAATGATGTAATTTCAGATTTTAAAGTCGAGAAATTATACACGATTTTGCTCAGAAGTATGAATTTTCCATTCAAAAGGACTAAAAAGTACGACTAAGCAGCATTAAAAACAGTATGCACAGCTACTTAAACTTGTAATTCTCTCCGGCCACCTTCCACGACGGTTTGTTAAGCCCTAGCACTCGCCTCTGGGGTCACCGAGGCTCGCGTCGCCGCAGACAATGGGGACGGCGATGAAGCTGGGCGCACGGTCGCCGGCCATGATGACGAGGAGGCGGCCGTCCTCCAGGGCGGCGGGGTCTTTGGCCGAGGCGCCGTCGTCAAGAGGCTTCCCCTCCTCGTGCTGCTCGGCGGGGGCGAAGTGGGGGGAGAGGCCCCAGTAGGAGCAGGCCAGGACGAGGAGAGCGAAGGCGATGAGACCGAGCATCGCCGCCAGGCCGGCAAAGAGGTAGGGCACCGGCGACTTCCGCTGAGAGTGAGCTCCGCCGCCGGGAGGCGTGCTCGGCGCCTCCGCCGAGAGGAAGTAGGAACCTGCGCCGGTGAGCGCCCGCATAGCTGTTAACTACGAAGAGAAAAGAGTGAGCTGAATTGAGCAAGTGTGGATTTTGGAAGCGCGTTTGATATTTAAAGTGGCATGACAAAAAAAAGTATATTAAAATTATATATTTTCTAAATTTTATAAATTATTCAAATGTAAATTTGGAAAGCAATAATCAAACATATATATGCATTTATTTGCAAATTAAGATATTTGTTGCGCTATCTTTTACTAATAATGCAACTGGAGTTCTTCGGCACGAAACTCATATTTATATCGAGATATCATATGGATACTTGGAGTGGAATATAGCATGAGACAAAGTGACGAAGACAATAAGATAGATGATTCCGATTCAATTTAATTTGATCCTCAATTCGGAAGGAGCAACGTCCCCTGGGGCGGTGCGATGGTTAAGACATGGGGTGTTGTTACATGAGATCTTGGGGTCGAAACTCGGTGTGACCGAGCATAACTTCCCCCATGTCTTGGCCATTTGCACTAATGGCTAGTAGCCACCCGTGATTTACCTCCTCCGTGTTGACCTAGAGACGGGTTGGCGAGGGCGCTGGGGGTGAGCGAATCGCCTTTTGCCACATGAACTGACGCTTAACTGTGTTGGCCCTGGGATGGGTTGACGGGGGGCGTTGAGGGTGAGCGTATTCGTCTTTTGTTACAATGAACTGACGCTCAACCGTGTGTCAAATAAGGTGTCGTCTCTGCACTTCATCTTTCCCGTTTCTGATGATACGTTATTGTGAGTGACCTCAATCATAATGTGGGGTCGATAATTAAGATAATATAGCAATCAACATTAAAGTGAGGTGAGGTGTGGGGTCGATAATTAAGATAATATAGCAATCAACATTAAAGTGAGGTGAGGTGATAGTTAAAATCTGAAGAAAAAAAATGATAGTTAAATTAAGGTGTACGTAGCCGAACGAACCACTTTCAATGGGGCTCAGCTCCCCATTTCTCATAGGCATGACTCTTAGTATACACCTGATTGTTCCAGTACCGGTCGGACCTCTGAGTCTCAACTCCCTACTTTTCATGGGCATGACTCTCATCATAAACCCGATCGACACTAGAGTTGATCGGACCTCCAGAGCTGAGCTTCCTACTTCTCATGAACATGACTCCTAGTATAAACCTGATCGGTCCAGAGTCAGTGGGACCCACAGGGCTCAGCTCCTCACTTCTCATGAGCATGGCTCCCGGCATAAATCTGATTGGTCGTAGAGCTAGTCAGACCTTTTGTGCTCAACTCTTCACTTCTCATAGGCATGACTCATAGCATAAACCCGATCGACCCTAATCGGTTGGACCTCCAAGGCTCAGTTCCTCACTTCTTATGGGCATGACTTCTAGCACAAATCTGATCGACCCTAGAGTCGATCAGATCTCCGGAGCTCAACTCCCCACTTCTCTTGGGCATGACTCCTAATATAAACCCAGCCATCACAAGCTAATCAGACTTCAATTAGACTTGGCTCCCCATCTCACATGGGCATGGCTCCCAACCTAAATCTGGTCTGCTCCAAACTGATCGGACTCCCTCTAAAAGCAGTGTTCTAAAAAAATCGACCTAGGCAACCGCCTAGGCGCTAAGCGCCAACCAACCGCACCGAAAACATGCTAGTTGGCTCGCCTAGGCGGCCTTGGCAGCTAGGTAAGATTAGGTAACCTTAGGCGCTGACTAATCAGTAGAATTGTCAATTTTCATGATTTTTTTAGTTTGAGATTTTAAATTTAAAACTCAATTAAAAAACTGAAATGTAACTTTTTTATAAGCTCTAAACTTTAGTCCTACATGAAAATCGATTTATTGGCTTGCCCTAGTGATTAATTAGTACCACACTTTATCTTCATCGTACTGAGTAATCAGAGCCGGAGAAATTAGAGTGAATAAAAAAGCCCACATTTATGAAAAACCAGAGAGTTAAAAGGCTGGAGAAATCGATTTGAAAACAAATTTATTGTTTGATTTTTCATAACGACTTGGACACGATTAAGTTAAAGATTGACCAAAGTCTCATCTTTTAGAAATGTCATTTTATCAGATAATCCTGAAGAAACTCTAGAATGAGAGAACTTCGCGAGGATGATTTTGCATCCGAAGAAGAAGAGGGTCATAATGATGAAAATTATGGAGAAGTAGAATAAATTTATGATATTTTATTACTTATGTAATTTTATACTCATTTTAAATTTGATGTTATTGTGTTTGAGTTATAGAATATGATTTATTATGTAATTTATGCTGATACCGTGGAATCCGTCTAGCGGCGCCTAGTCCCCGCCTAAGCGGCTTAGGCGCTAGGTATTAGTCTGGCACCCGAGTAGTGGCTAGAGAATTTTAAAACCTTGTCTAAAAGATAACATTATCAGATAATCACAACCATCTGTTAAAGAACAACAACTACTCACCAAGAAATATTCCGCTACTCTGACATATACACGCAACAGAACCTTCCTCTGCCTAGGGGAGGGATGTCCTACATCCTCCACTACCCGACATATTATGACACCGGACATTCTCTAGCACCTCATTATTACGGAGGTTATGAGAGATGATATACAAAGGGGTCATTTCCGTTGGCCAAGTAGCATACACACGCATCCACATTACTGTTCTACTGTTCATCTTCTTCCTCATTTTTTTTACTGAGGCTACGGTTCTAACTTGAGCATTAAAGTGTTGCGCCAGAGACCCCCTCCCTAGTTCTCGCTCTAATGTTCATGTTTACTCTCTTTGTGGTGTGCGCAGGTTCGCGACTTCTAACTCTAGGTCCTTCCTCTGCCCATATTCCTACCTCCTTATTGGCCACTCATCTACTCAGCTTTCTGATGAGATCAAATTTGACGTTATTTGTGAGAAAACATTCACCTATTTTGGAATGTAAGGATGGACATAGCCGGTAAAATCAACGTTGCCATAGCACCGGAGGAGTACAAGCTATTTATGAATGCCAAGGCGCAAGCACTGTCCTAAGAATAGGCCATGGATTCTCACCTGCAATGGACACCTACATCCTTGGTAGAGGAGTTTCCTGTGTCAGGGAAAGATCCAAGCAGAAGCAGTTGTTTGAGTTTCGCCAAGCATTTTTTCGAGTGCCTGGGGAAGGTTGCGCTAAAATCGAGTGGTCGCAGTTCTCTTTGGCTGAAAATTCATCCCAGAATGATCCAAGATAAGGAAAGGCTCCTGCCACTCAGGAATCACCTTAACAACCCATCATACCTTTCTTTCAAGAGGTACTAGATGAAAAGCAACATAGGTATTTTTAACCTTTGTCGATTGGGGAGTATGGAGGCAACACTGATTCTAAAGATCACCTCCGAAGATTCAAGAACGCTGCTCTACTGCACCAGTATAGTCATGCAATAAAATGTTGAGTGTTTTTTACCACACTCTCTTAGGTTAGGCACACAGATGGTTTGACCGTCTGCTAGTCGAATCTATTTCCTACACCACTTTACAGTAGCAAGAGGTATAAAAAGACTATCTTGAGTCTGTTCACGCTCAAGTAAGGGGCCAAGGAATCCCTGCAAGCATACACCAAGCTTTTCAACCAAGTGACGCTAGATGTTCCGTCTGCTACTTTACAAATATTAATAAGTGTCTTCTCTCAAGACCTTTTAGAAGGAGAATTTTTTCAAGCCCTCGTCAGAAAGCCCACAAGGACTTTGATGACTTGTTAGGGAAGGTGGTTAAATACATTAATGTAGAAAAAGTCCAGGTCGCCCAAAAGAAGGAGGTGGCTGTCCTAGCTCCGATCAACCAAGCCGATCGAAAACCACCACCACCTACAGTACGACCCAAAGACCCTCGACTGAATCTTCCGCTGGTCCGAGAAGCAAGAGCAGTACAACATGTAGAGCCCATTCAGACCTCTTTTACCGAACCCCTCCAGTGGGTATTTCGATTTTGCACTTACCATCTATCCAAGACCCACGATACAAGAGACTATTATCAACTTGCTCAGAAAACGCATCGAGAGGTCAATCTAGGTCTGCCACCGCCTCAAATCGCACCTCAGCTCCTGAAGCAATTAGCTCCTAACCACATCACCTCCTGTTACCCGACTAGCACACATCAAGTAATGGAAAACCAAGACGACATATTGGATAACCAAGGCAAGGAACCACGACAGACCCGAGAAGAAGAGAACTAGAGAAATATCGTGGTAAGAGAAGTCAGTATGATCTCTGAAGGCCCCATTGACGGTGATTATGTTGGATCGAGAAGCGTTAGAGGGGGGGGGTGAATAGCACTCGCGGCTATTTCGTTCGTATCGGAATCGTAAAAAGCGTAAGAGTTAATGCAGCGGAATAAAATAAATAAAACACAGACACGAAGGATTTTTACTTCGTTCGGAGCCTAAGGCGACTCCTACTCGAAGGCCCGCGATCCTTGATCGCTTCCGGTGGGTAACAACTATAAGCTCGATAAGAATTACAAATTGAAGTACAATAAACGACAGTAATTAATTATACCGACGACAAAGAAATGAAGATCCGGAGCTCCTGGTCGTCGGGCACAAGTAGCAGCACTTCGAAACGTTGTTTTGGAGCAGCACGTAGCACTGGAATCACTTGAAATTTGATGTTTTGAAGTGCTGGTCGAAAATATAAAGGGTGTTCAAGGCGCCTCCATGCTGTTGAGTCTTCCGCGTGGATCAAATCTGATCTGGTCGAACTTCATCCCTTTAAGGCGCCTTATAGCCTGCTCAAGGCGCCTTCCAAGGCGCCTTATACTCTCATGAAGGCACCTTCAATGAACTTTCGCAGCCAGGTCAGCCTTTGCACCCGAGGCGCCTCCAAGCTCCATGGAGGCGCCTCGAATACTGTTCATCCGAGGAAAAACCCCATTTCTTTGTACCTGCAAGATGTGTTAGTCCCAAACAATATCCTGCAACACAAAGTTAGCATAAATAACAGAATGAATATGATAAGAATTGTTATGACAGTCTCCGGACTGTCCGGGTCTGACTTCGAATTTCCGACCGGAAACACTAGGTCGACCCGACGCCTACTGCTCCCTCTACGGGGAACGCGTCCTTACCTACTCCACTCAGGAGATTTACCTATTGCCAGTCGATCCTCCAGATCGACTGGACTTTTGCTCAGCACTCGACGCTTCGGAACTTTCTGCTGGACCTCCGCTTCCCGGCTAGTCCAGTCTTTCACCTGGTTCGCGACACCAGGACTTTCCACCTAGGGTTACCACCCCCTAGGACTTTTGCCTGAAGTCATCGACCTGCCAAGACTTTTCGCATAGGGTTACCACCCCCTATGATCTAGGGTTACCACCCCCTAGGGTTTTCACGTTTGCCCAACCGCAGTTAGGACTTTCCTGAAATCCTCAAGCAGACTTGTTAGATTACAAAACGCCTTAACTTTGAATCCTATGTCATTATCAAAACACGAGTTCGATCGTCAGATGCTTCCCACACCAACAATCCCCCCCTTTTTGATTATGACAACTCAAATTCAAAGTTAAGTAAACAGATGAATAGATAAATACTTTTAACACAGGTAAATTTGCTAAGAATAGATAGACATATTTAACAAGGCAAATTTGCTAATTTTTAGTGTCAACTATATGCTCCCCCTTAACTGTTGCTCCCCCTTTTACTCCCCCTTTTATATTATTTTAAGTTTGAATTTTACATTTACAATACTCTCCCCCTTTGCCATATATCAAAAATAATTAAGAGTAGTCAAAATAGCTAGATTTTGAGATTTTTATTTTTAGCTAAGTGAAAAGATGATGTTATTAGGAGACTGTACACTAATTTAAAAAGTTAGTTGAGTTCAACAAAGTTTTGAAAATTAAGATTGGAACTTAGCTTAGCTTCTTTTTTTTTTTTTTTTTTTTTTTTTTTTTAACAAGTATTGAATTTTGAGAACTTAGCTTAAGTTTAATCAATATTTAAATTTTAGGACAAGGAAGGAGCAAAGTATCTAAAATTTGGTTTTAATAAGTCAGTTGGTCCTTAAATCCAAGCATGTGTCAAGTTTAATAGATTGATTTTTAAGAGGTATCAGAGCCCTAAAGATCAAAACATGCTTAATCAGAAAACTAAGTGTCTTTTACCAACTGTCTAACCTTTAGCTATTTGCTGACTGTCTATAGGGCAACAGCTTTCACATGGTTAGTCAAGTCAAGTCAATTTGGTCCAGTTAGATTTAACTAGAGCTAGAAGACTTGATTTGATTGATGTTTATTGCGTGTTTAACGCCCAGACTCATATCGATGCACAGATATAAGCATTTTTGAGTCCAGGCTGAACCCTATACATCTCACGCCGTTCTATGTCTGTCAAACACAATCAAGGTAAACCTAGGTGTTTGTGAGATGCTCTGGCTTAATTCTAGGGGAACATGATTCTAGGGGAAATGCTTAGGCTAATTCCAAAATTTTGAAAAATCTAGGAAATTGGGAATTTTGAAATTTATTTTTCCTAGAATTTGAAAGACAACAATAAGAACAAGATAAGACACCTACTCTACCCAACCCATTCCTATTTGCCTTCTAAGTGCACTGAACTCAAGTTCAGGTAAAGGTTTTGTAAAGATGTCAGCTAGGTTTGATTTGGATTCAACATGGTTGAGTGCAATTTCACCTTTAGCTACATGATCCCTTACAAAATGGTGTTTTACCTCTATGTGTTTAGTCCTAGAATGGTGAATAAGATTTTTTGTTAGATTAATTGAGCTGATATTATCAATAAAGATTTTTATATTTTTATATTCTAGTTGATAGTCTTTTAATGTATGCATTATCCATAATAATTGAGATGCACATTCTCCTAGGGCTATGTATTCAGCTTCCGTAGTGGATAGAGCAACACAATGTTGCTTTCTGCTTGACCAACTTACTAGGCACTGACCTAGAATTTGGCAGCTACCACTTGTACTTTTCCTATCTAATTTGCACCCAGCATAGTCTGAATCAGAATAGCCATAAAGGTCAAAAGTGCAAGTTCTTGGATACCAGAGTCCTACATTTAAAGTTCCTTTAATATACCTAAGTATTCTTTTAACATATGTTAGGTGTGACTCTTTTGCACAGGATTGGTATCTTGCGCACATACCTACTGCAAACAATATGTCGGGTCGACTTGCAGTTAGATAAAGTAAACTACCTATGGCACTCCTATAGTATTTTGGGTCAACTAGTTTTCCTTCAGGGTCAGAATCAATGTTTATGTTGGTTGCCATTGGAGTATTTATAATTTTTGAATTTTCCATACAGAATTTTTTAATTAACTCCTTAGCATATTTAGTTTGATAAATGTAGATTCCATCTTTGGTTTGTTTTATTTGTAAGCCTAAGAAAAAGTTTAGTTCCCCAACCATACTCATTTCAAATTCACTTTCCATTAATTTGACAAACTCTTTTAAGAATTTTGAGTTAGTTGAGCCAAAGATTATGTCGTCAACATAGATTTGTGCTATAAAGATGTCTTTTTCTATAGTTTTCATGAACAAGGTCGGATCGATTTGTCCTTGGTTAAAGTCTTTGGATATTAAGTAATTAGATAATCTTTCATACCATGCTCTAGGGGCTTGTTTTAGTCCATATAATGCCTTTTTTAATTTAAATACATGGTTAGGGAAGTCTATGTCTTCAAACCCTGGAGGTTGGCTTACATAGACTTCTTCCTTGATAAAACCATTTAAAAAGGCTAACTTAACGTCCATTTGGTACAATTTGAACCCTTTATTTGCTGCATAGGCTAATAACATCCTAATGGTGTAACGCCCACCCTCCTTACTACTAGTCCGTGAGGGAGTGGAGCGCTACTGGGCTACTAACTTTTCTCTTAACTAATGTTGTTCACATGTAAAGATCAATACATAAACTTTCTAAACATATGATTAACTGGCAGCGAAAGACTAAATGACTTATCTATACATACTACTCAAGTATATGTTCATATCTAAAACTACATATCAATCTAATCATGCTGAAATATATATATAAATCTAAACATGCATGCAACATTAGTACAACTTAGATAATAGGTCTAATGTGCATAACAATTTAAATGAAAGAATTCTAAATACGTGAAGTCATTTTAGGAATCTAAACAAATTCTTAAACTAAATCCCAAGGCTTCTATAGTCCAGGCATCACACATCCATCCGCACCTCCTTGTTGCTTTCCTTTACTATAACTTTTCATTTCCTTTATCTGCAGTAAGAGGAAATGCATCTATAAGCAAAATTGCTTAGTAAGCGCTATCTAACTCACAAAACTCGAGTATGCATGTAAGCTGAAAGAAATCTAGAAACTGAATGCTCATCTAATAATAAAGGAATCAAACAGGCTGAAATGCTAAACATGTAAAGCTACTCATGCTCATAAAATAGCAAAGAACAGTAAGCTAATCTAAATAACATGCTAGCATAAAAGAAAACTCAACTTGCTGCTTTTAAAACAAAATGAAACTTATTTCATTTTTTCTAAACTTATTCTTTTATTTCACTTGTTTAAAAACTTCTTCTTTAATACTTTTATACTTATGTAAAACTTACTTTACTTGTTCAAAAACTTATACTTATAATACTTCAAAATAGTAATCAACTTCTCTTGGGCCCGACAACTGTACTTGCTTTTACTTTTGTAACGACCCGACCCATTTGGAGGCTCATTTGGCGGCCCATTTGGCGACCCTCGGGTCGTCGACCGTCGACCGTCGGCCGTGCCGTTACTACTAGGTTATCTAAACCTAGGGACAACTATGGGAGCCCAACCCAAGGACAATTGAGAGTCCAGCACAGTGTCACTGATAAAAGTAAAATACTTATTATCTTTTAATACTTCTAATATATGATGCCTCGGTATTTTAACGAGCACCTTGTGTGCCAAAATCCCTAAAGTCTTGACTTTGAGATCTACTTAAGGCCTTGGCCTTTTTCTTTCTTTTCGTTATCTTTCTTATACTTTTTAATACCTTTAATAAAAGAATGCTTCTTTAAAAACTGAAATGTTTAAACAAATTCTAACTTTGAAATGCATAAACAAAAAATCTGCATACTATGCTAATCAAAATTCTGCATACTATTCTAATCAAGATTCTGCATTCTATGCTACACTATTTCTGCATACTATGCAAACATAAAATCTGCACTATAAACTTAATTAAAATATGCACTATAAGCCTACATAAAAATCTGCACTATAAGCTTAATTAAAATATGTACTATAGGCTTAATTAAAAATCTGCACTATAAGCGCTTAATTAAAATCTACAATATAAGCTCTACATAAAAATCTGCATTATAATCTTAATTAAAATCTGCACTATAGGCTTAATTAAAAATCTGCACTATAAGCGCTTAATTAAAATCTGCAATATAAGCTCTACATAAAAATCTGCATTATAAGCTTAATTAAAAGCTGCACTATATGTTTAATTAAAAATCTGCACTATAAGCGCTTCTTATGCTTCGAATTCAAGAAGAACAAAGGTTCGAAACTACTCCTACTGCAGGTGAGAAGCACTTACCTTGATTCTTGGACTCACAACCGAACAAAAAGGGCTTCTAGGACCTTGGCCGACCGCCGGAGATGATGCCCTAACTCCCTTTCATTTTCTGCCCGAGCTCCGCCATCGTATGCAGAAGAGAAGGAGAGAATGGTTTAAGTCACGGGAAAACAGAGCATCAACTTATCCCTTTTTATAACTTAATATTTCTGTTAACTCCTTAAATAAATTCGCTACATTTTCTAAACAAACAAATCCAACATCAACTTATCCCTTGTATAATCCAATATTCTATTAACTTATCTTAAATAAATTCGCTACCTTTTCTAAACAAACAAATCCAACATCAACTTATCCCTTTTATAATATTCTGTTAACTATCTTAAATAAATTCGCTACCTTTCTAAACAAACAAATCCAAGATCAACTTATCCCTTTTATAATCCAATATTCTGTTAACTATCTTAAATAAACTCGCTACCTTTTCTAAACAGAAAAATCCATTTGCCCAGCTGGTTAGTTGGGTTTTGACCGAATCAAAGGTTGTGGGTTCAATTCTCGGCTTGGACATTTTTTTGTCGAAACTTCCTTCGTTTAGTAAAAATACCAAACGACCTCCAAAAAATACTCTAAAAATTTCTAAAAATCTCTAGAATATTTCTAAATATTTTTAAGAACTTTTAGAACTCCTAATAAGGAAAATTGGGTCGTTACAAATGGACTCGAGTCTAGCTACCGGAGCATAGGTTTCATCATAGTCTAAGCCTTCGACTTGACTAAACCCTTTGGCTACTAGCCTAGCTTTGTTTCTTATTATATCACCGTGATCATCTAACTTGTTCCTAAAAACCCATTTGGTGTCTATTATTGATTTATCTATGAGTTTAGGTACAAGGTCCCAGACTTGGTTTCTCTCAAATTGTGCTAATTCTTCCTGCATTGCAATGATCCAGTCTGGATCAGGTAGGGCTTCTTCTATAGTCTTAGGTTCAATTTTAGAGATAAGGGCAATCTGACTAAGGTTTCTATAGGATGATCTAGTTCTGACTCCTAGGTTTGGGTCACCCAAAATTTGGTCAGGTGGGTGAGAGGTACTTACTTTAGTTGGTCTTATCTGTGGGTCAGAAACTGGTTCTTCTGACTCATTAAGATTAGGTTGGATTTCATCATCTTCTATAGCTCTTGGATTAATGTCAATATCTTCATTTATATAAGGTAAGCTGTTTTCTTCATCAAATATTATATTAGTTGTTTCTTCAACTTTCAAGGTATTTTGATTGTATACTCTAAAGGCCCTACTGGTAGAGGAGTATCCTAAGAATATTCCTTGGTTAGACTTGGGTGTAAATTTTTCTAAGTAATCTTTAGTATTTAAAATGTGAACTTTACATCCAAATACTTTTAGATAGTTTAGATTGGGAATTTTATGATAGTAGAGTTCATATGGTGTTTTATTGTGAGATTTGTTAATTAAAATCCTATTTTGAATATAATTTGCAGTATTTATCGCTTCAGCCCAAAATTGATGATTTAAATGATATTCGTTTAACATAGTTCTAGCGGCTTCTTGTAATGTTCTATTTTTACGTTCCACTAGACCATTTTGTTGGGGGGTTCTAGGACATGAAAATTCATGTTGGTATCCATTTATTTTACAAAATTGGGTAAACCAATGATTTTCAAATTCCCCTCCGTGATCACTTCTTATTCTTTTAATTTTAGTATCTTTTTCATTTTTCGTTAATTTGTAAAAATTACTAAATATTTCATAGGTTTCATCTTTTATTTTTAGAAATTTTACCCATGTGTACCTAGAGTAGTCATCAATTATTACTATGCAATATTGGTTCTTGCTTAGTGATTTGGCTCCATGTGAATTAAATAAGTCAAGGTGAAGGAGCTCAAGTACCGTGTTAGTTCTTTCTAGGTTGGTTGACTTGTGGGTTGACTTGGTTTGTTTTCCTTTTTGACACGCATCACAGATTGAGTTTTCAATAAATTTTAATTTGGGCAAACCTCTAACTAGACCATTTTGACTCATTTTTGATATGAGTCTTGTGTGCGTATGACCCAGTGTTCTGTGCCATAGTTGGGTTTCCTCTTGTTGTGTCAATAAACACTTTATTGAGGATACAGATAAGTCAATTGTATAGATGTTATTCTTCCTAAGTCCCTTAAGTCTAACCTCAGGGTTTTCGATGTTTTTAACTAGACATCCAGATTTATCAAAATTAACTAGATATCCGCTGTCACATAATTGACTTATACTTAGTAAATTAAAGTTAAAATTCTCAACCAATAGAACATTTCGAATAATAAAATCAGAACTAAGTTTAATATTACCTTTTCCGATTACTTTAAGTTTACCGTCGTTGCCGAATGCAACTGATCCTAACTTCTTGTACTTGAGTTTAGTAAACTTCAACTTATCTCCAGTCATATGTCTGGAGCATCCACTATCCAACATCCATTGATCCAATTCCTACACATGAAGTAGTTTGAATTGGTTTTTAATGGATTAAAGATAGCTTTAATTGAAGTAGACTCCTTAGATTTTCTATCTTACTCAATTATATTCGAAGTAATTTAGCAAACACTCAATTCTATGGTTATTAATGATTTAAGTTAAAATAATTTTGAAATTTTAAGTTTTGAAAGATTTTTAAAATGATTTTGAAATATTTTTAAAATAAAGCTTTGAAAATATTTTAAAATTAAGTTTTGAAAAGATTTTAAAATTAAGTTTTGAAAATATTTTAAAATTAAGTTTTGAAAAAGAATTTAAAATTAAGTTTGAAAAGATTTTAAAATTAAGTTTTGAAAAGATTTTAAAATTAAGTTTGAAAAGATTTTGAAATTAAGTTTTTTTTTAAATAATTTAGAAAGATTTTTAAATTAAGTTTTTTTTAAAAATAATTTAGAAAGTTTTTGAAATTAAGTTTTTTTTTTAAAAAAATAATTTAGAAAGATTGAGTTTTTTTTTTAAAAAAAATTATTTTAATTTTTAATTTCTTAGTCATCTCACCCGATCTAAATTTTCAATCAGGGAACCCTATAATTGTTGTGAGATGAATTGAGGTTCAATTTAAGGATCTGGTTTAACTTTGTGTTAGATTCAGGTTTAGCTTTGGGTTCAACAAGTAAGCATTCTTTGGATAAACTTCTGCGCTATGGTGAATCACAAGGAACTCATTAAAGTAACCATGCCTTCGAGGTTTTCCAAATAGTCCTACCAATTGAACTTAATACTAAACCTTGGTCTAACTAGTTAGGATCCATTTAAGGATAGCTTCGGTCAGTTCCACTTGGCCAAATGCACTAGGTCGAAGCCATATCTTCCTAGACATGCGATGCCCAAGCTTCCCTAACGTACTATCATCCAAAAACTTTACCAGTACTGTGGGTCAAGTTAAACCTAGCCCTTTTTAATTTAACCTTAATTACCCTGCTGGGTAATCTACTCTTGTTTTACCCATTTCGGGTAGATTAGGTTCAGTTACCCTATCGGGTAGTTCAGTTGGGGGTGTCGGCTAGTCTGGATCCTCCATCTATCTTTGATTTTGATTTTTAAATTTTGAATTTATAATTTAATTTCAAACTTTAATTTGATTTTGAATTTATAATTTAATTTCAAATTTTTAATTTGATTTTGAATTTTGAATTTAATTTAATTTTGAATTATTAATTTGATTTTGAATTTATAATTTAATTTCGAATTTTTAATTTTTAAACTTTTAAGATAGTTTTTCTTTTAGCTCCCCTTGGATCATGGCCTCGATATGGTCTATCGAGGTAGTGTATTTGATCCTTCGGAACCCAGTATTGGCCAAGTCCAACTTGATTGATCAATTTAAACTTGGGGACCCATGCTTGGACTAATTTACTACTTTGTTTGTTTATTAAGGATAAATAAGATCTATATTTCTTTTTACTTTTATATCCCAGCCCAGTTTTGTTGTAGACGGCTCTTTGTGTCCCAAGAATTAGGTCCAAATTCTTGGATCCCAGAGAAAACCGTTCTAAAGTATTTTTTAAATCTTTTACCTGATTTTTCAAACTAGAATTTTCTTCCTCAAGTTTTTGAACTTGAGTTGAATTTCCAGTTTGAACTTGATCAGGTAAGGAATTAGTGTTTGTCACTTCTTTAAGGACAACTACTTCCTTTAGAAGTGATTTAATCCTAAGGTTTGACTTAGATAGTTTGCGAAGTAAGTAATTAACTAAATTATTAAGGCTTGGAATACTTATAGTGGAGTCTGGCCCTTCTGAAATGGATGCGGATCTGTGGCTTTGCTCGGACTCGGCTTCTGACTCGCTCTCGCTCTCGATGATCTGGTCCCGGGCCATCAGTGCGAGTAGACTTGTTTGATCAAGTTCATCGTCGTCGTCCTCTGAAGAAGATTCGTCCCATGTTGCCTTCAGGGCCTTCTTTCTTCTTTGCTTTTTGGCCTCCTTTTGGTTGGGACAGTTGGCTTTGATATGCCCCTTCTAGTTGCACCCGTAACAAGTGACTTCGAACTTTACCTTTGAGTTTGGTTGGGCCTCCTTGGATTGAACTGCCTTCTTCAGATCTTTCTTGTTGAAGCCCTTCTTCTTCTTGTAGAGCTTCTTCACAAGATTCACGAGTTCACTGGTCAGTTCATCTTCTGAATCTTCTGAGTCGGGTTCGTCTTCTGATTCCGATTCAATTTTTCGCCGTACTCTTGATTCCCGTGTTCGACTCGTACCTGCAACCAAAGCAATAACCTTCTCGGATGACTGTGCATGAGTTTGTTCATGAAGTTCAAATTCAGAAAATAACTCGTCTAACTTTAAAGAAGATAAGTCTTTGGAGACCTTGTAGGCATCTACCATTGATGCCCACAATGTACTCCTTGGAAACGAATTTAATGCGTACCTTATGACGTCCCGATTTTCGACTCTCTGTCCAATTGCATGAAGAGAGTTAAGAATGTCATAGATGCGTGCGTGAAGTTGGCTCGCCGTCTCACCTTCCTGCATTTTTAAATTATACAATTTATTAAATAATAAATCTCTTTTACTTACTTTTGTGTCCGTGGTGCCCTCGTGGAGTACGATCAGCTTTTCCCAGAGTTCCTTCGCGGTTGAAAAGGGACCGACTCTGTTGAGCTCCTCCTTGGTAAGACCGCACTGGATGGTGCAGGTAGCTTTGGCGTCGGCTTCCACCTTTTTGATGAAGGCTGGCTCCCAGTTCTCACAGGATGTAGGCTTACCGTCGGTATCAGTTGGTAGTTGCAGTCCTATCTTGACGATCATCCAGGTGTCGAACTGGATCTTCAGATATATCTCCATTCACCCCTTCCAATATCCGAAGTCTTCTCCGAAAAATAGTGGGGGACGAACAGTGCTATATCCTTCTTGTTGAGTCATTTTAGATCTAAGAAAAACAAAAACAAAAAAGATCTATTCCAAGACTGAGTCTTGGATTAGTAGTGCGGGAGGAAGCAGGAAAAAAAATAACGAGCTCAAGTGGTATTTACCAACTTTGAGCAACACTGATTAGAAAAGAATTAGAATTTTAGCTAATTAGCTAACTTCTAATTGACTCCGAAACAAAATACCACGAATAAAAATATTTTGAATAGTGGTTGCACCAATTCAAAATAACCCCGCTCTGATACCAATTGTTGGATCGAGAAGCGCTAGAGGGGGGGGTGAATAGCGCTCGCGGCTATTTCGTTCGTATCGAAATCGTAAAAAGCGTAAGAGTTAATGCAGCGGAATAAAATAAATAAAACACAGACACGAAGGATTTTTACTTCGTTCGGAGCCTAAGGCGACTCCTACTCGAAGGCCCGCGATCCTTGATCGCTTCCGGTGGGTAACAACTATAAGCTCGATAAGAATTACAAATTGAAGTACAATAAACGACAGTAATTAATTATATCGACGACAAAGAAATGAAGATCCGGAGCTCCTGGTCGTCGGGCACAAGTAGCAGCACTTCGAAACGTTGTTTTGGAGCAGCACGTAGCACTGGAATCACTTGAAACTTGATGTTTTGAAGTGCTGGTCGAAACCCCCTTATAAAGGGTGTTCAAGGCGCCTTGAAGGCTGTTCAAGGCGCCTCCATGCTGCTGAGTCTTCCGCGTGGATCAAATCTGATCTGGTCGAACTTCATCCCTTTAAGGCGCCTTCCAAGGCGCCTTATACTCTCATGAAGGCGCCTTCAATGAACTTTCGCAGCCAGGTCAGCCTTTGCACCCGAGGCGCCTCCAAGCTCCATGGAGGCGCCTCGAATACTGTTCATCCGAGGAAAAACCCCATTTCTTTGTACCTGCAAGATGTGTTAGTCCCAAATAATATCCTGCAACACAAAGTTAGCATAAATAACATAATGAATATGATAAGAATTGTTATGACAGTCTCCGGACTGTCCGGGTCTGACTTCGAATTTCTGACCGGAAACCCTAGGTCGACCCGACGCCTACTGTTCCCTCTACGGGGAACGCGTCCTTACCTACTCCACTCAGGAGATTTACCTGTTTCTAGTCGATCCTCCAGATCGACTGGACTTTTGCTCAGCACTCGACGCTTCGGAACTTTCTGCTGGACCTCCGCTTCCCGGCTAGTCCAGTCTTTCACCTGGTTCGCGACACCAGGACTTTCCACCTAGGGTTACCACCCCCTAGGACTTTTGCCTGAAGCCATCGACCTGCCAAGACTTTCCGCATAGGGTTACCACCCCCTATGACCTAGGGTTACCACCCCCTAAGGTTTTCACCTTTGCCTAACCGCAGTTAGGACTTTCCTGAAATCCTCAAGCAGACTTGTTAGATTACAAAACGCCTTAACTTTGAATCCTATGTCATTATCAAAACACGAGTTCGATCGTCGGATGCTTCCCGCACCAACAGATTCAACTAGAGCCAGGAAGGCTCACAATCGCCAACTTTAGATTCGTGCAGCTAGCTGTGGCCAAGAACAAGTAGTTAGGCCCCAAATCAGCTTCGGGTCTCAAGACCTTAGGGGAGTGTAGCTCCCTCATGATGATGTGGTTATCGTCAAAGTTATAATCGCTAACAGCCGAATGGTCAAAGTCTTCATTGACACCAGAAGTTCTGTTAATGTGCTTTTCAATAATGCCTTAGCTTCCACAAGATGTAGCTCGATGCCAGCAAACTTCAGCCAATAGCCATGACCCTATATGGGTTCACATGGAACAAGCTATAGTCGATCGACCAGATCAAATTGGCCATCTCATTGTGTATCGAGCCCTTGGTGAGAACTCGAAGGAGCACATTTATGGTGGTGAAAGTTCTGTCCGCCTATAATATTATCCTGGGAAGGTCTGTCTTGCATGGATTCTGTGAAACTGTCTCTACCTTCCACTAGAAAGAAAATTTTCCAGTGGAGGGCCGGGTTGGAGAGGTAAGTGGGGAGCGACTCACCATGCAGAAATGTTATATTGATGTAATAAAAATAGAGGCACGCAAGGTCTAGAAAATTCAAGATGGAGAAGTGCACGCCTTCCAGGAAGAGTCGTTGCCTCTAACTGACAAGCTGGTCAAACAGGAGGAAGTACAGATACATCTCGACTGGCAAGAGGACATTACGAAGATAGCGGTCGACCTCCCACCAAAGACCAAGAAGAGCCTCGTGGACTGTTTAACTTAGAATCAGGACATCTTTGCCTGGTCTCCGCGAGAACTGACGGGGGGTAGCGCCAATTGTGATGGAGCACAAATCCCACCTTGTTCTCGACTCCTAGCCAGTCAAACAGAAGAAAAGAGATTTCCTTGCCGACTAGAATAAAATTATCCAATCGGAAGTTAACAAGTTGCTAGAAGCATGACACGCCCCGGAGGTGCAATTTCCCTCTTGGCTCGCTAATATACAAACCCAATAACAAGTGGTAGGTTTGCATCGATTTCTATGACCTTAATAAGGTAAGTCCCAAAGACTGTTATCCATTCTCTTGAATTGATCGGCTAGTGGACTCTAATTCAGGGAATGAGTTGATCTGCATGGTGGATACTTATCAGGGATATCACAAAATCTGTCTCGCTCGGGAGGACTAGGAGAAGGTCAATTCCTTCACCTCGACGGTACTTTCTGTTACACAATTATGTCATTCAGGCTAAAAAAATATAGGAGCAACATATCAAAGGATGATGGACATGATCTTCCAAAAGCAATTTAGGAGAAATATTAAAGTCTATGTAGACAATATTCTTATCAAATTCGCTCGGGCAAAAGACCTCATTGCAGACATTAAGGAAACTTGTGGCACCTTGCGATAATATAGACTAAAGTTGAACCCCCTAATGTGTGTGTTCGGAGCCAAAGGGGAAAATTTTCTTTGATATATTGCCATTGAACGGGAAATCAAAGCCAACCATGAGAAAGTACAGACCCTTAAAGGCATGCAAGCCCCTCGAAACCTTAAGGAGGCCCAAAAGTTGGTGGATTGGATCATGACACTTTCTAAATTCATATCCCGATCAGCTGATTGAACCCTCCCATTCTTTAAAGTACTTTGCTGAGTAGTAAAATTTCAGTAGGATGAAGAGTACAACAAGGCATTTGAAGAATTGAAGCAACACTTGGAAACCCTGCCTTCTCTTTTTAAACCCATCTCCATAAAGCCGCTTTGATTGTATTTGTCGGGCACCAAGGAGGCTGTGGAGATGATTCTAATCAAATAACATGATAATGTACAAAAGCTAGTGTACTTTCTTAGTCATATATCGAAAGGTGTCAAGTCCCGCTATATTGCGCTCAAAAAGTTAGCTTACAAATTAGTCCTGACCTCTCACTGATTACGACCCTACTTCCTTGCACACCCGATAATGGTTCTCACCGACAGCTCCCTGGGGAGAGTTCTCATCAACCCAGAAGTATCTAGTTGGCTCATTAAGTGGACGACTAAGCTAAATGAGTATGATATATAGTACCAGCCTCGAACGCCCATCAAGGCTCAGACTCTAGCTGATTTCCTAACCGAAATTCATCATCCAGAATTCGAGGGAACATGGAAGATTTATATTGATGGATCTTCTACTTAGCAATGTAGCTTCATAGGCATTCTTCTCATATCTCCGCAGGAAGACATCATGCAATTATCCGTTCGGCTAAACTTTCAGGTCTCTAATAATGAGAATGAGTATGAAGCTTTGTTGGCTGGGTTACAAGCAACTATCTATAGGTCCCTTGGTGACCAGCTAGAGGGGAGTCAATAGCCTACACAATAAAAAATGAACCTTTCTCGAACTTTATAGCTTTATTAAACTAAACACTTGCATAAAAGAAATAAGAAACTGATTAAAAAGAAGAGGCGCAAAAGGGCTACTTGGTTTATAATCAAGGAATTGCTAATCTAAGGAAGTTGAAGCTGTTGGAGGATCTTGCGGCCGGCTTGAAGGGGGGTTGGATAGATGGCGCCCCCAAATCCTTGCATCCTACGATGTTAGCGCAGTGGAATACAAACGAACACAAATAGAAAGCTAAACACCAAATATAAGAATGGAAATGCAAACCGCTAACACGTTCGTTTACGTGGTTCGGAGATAACTTGCTCCTACTCCACGGCGTGTCCGTAAGGTGGACGATCCCTCAATTCGTCGGTGGATTAGTCCCCGGCAAAGTCCGGCTAGCTCAACCTCCTTGTGGGTGGAGAAACCTCACCACAACACTCACCAAAAACACTTGGACATAAGGGAACCTTTGAGCACTTAGTGACTACTAATTAGGCTTTAACCAAGTCTAATTTCATCAACCTGTGCTGGCCATCTCAAGCTCCTTCTTATAGAGCTTTTGAAAATCAGCCTTGCTGATTTGCCCGTTACCAGTCAACTGGTCCTTGCACCAGTCGACTGGTGCCAGTCCAACGACACTCCAACGGCTATCTATCAGTCGACTGGTCCCTGGACCAGTCGACTGGTCCCAGCCATTTTGGGCACAGAAGCTCTCTGTGCTCACCATCAGTCGACTGGTCCTAATACCAATCGACTGGTACAACCCTAAACCTATGGTTCCCATTCCGAGTACATTTCAATCACATTGGTAAAAAATATCTACATTTATGCTAAGTGTAGTTGTTCAATTAATTTATATTGTAGATAACATGGTATATCGTGTCACACATAGAAGATCATGTTATCGGTTTTTTATAAATTATAAACAGTAGCTTGCTACTAAGATGGAAAGGAATAAACCATTGGAATAGTCATAGTGTAATTAGGTGTTAGTTTATCTTGACTGATAAATTACACTAGTACACTTTGAATGTACTAAGCAGGACCATTTAAGGTAAGTTCTTTTTATACTGATTTAATAAAAAAATAAGACCTTAATTATTATGGAAGTGTGTGCTCTTAATCCTAATATAATAACAAGTACATATATTTAGTATTTATTTCTTTGACTTATCAATGGGTGAGATTTAGCTCGATAAATCAATAAGTCCGATAAGTTGGGAAATGATATTACTTATAGTGTGTGTTGTTGATTATAGAAGGAAACTTTGTCCTAGTAATCTAGGTTGAGAATGCCCCCAAGAGGAGCTCATAAGGATTGTCATGTTAAACCCTACAGGTGGATTTAGTCCGACATGACGATGAGGTTGAGTGGTACTACTCTTGGACTAAGATATTAATTAAGTGAATTATCTCTAACTCATTTAATTAGTGGGCATTCGACATCTTAAACACAGGGAGACTAACACACTGATAATAAGAAGGAGCCCAAAACATAATTTGGGATTGGTGCGGTAGTTCAATAATAATTCTTTAGTGGTATGAATTATTATTGATGAAATTAAGTTGAGTGTTCGGGGTGAACACGGAAAACTTAATTTTATCGGGAGACCAAAACCAATTCCTCCTCTCGGTCCCTATCGTAGCCTCTTGTATATAGAGATTTATACCCACCGCATACCCACCTTTCTACCCACCTTGAGGTAGCCGACCAAGCTAGCTTGGAGCCCAAGCTAGGGTCGGCCAAAGCTAATGGTGGAGCCAAATTAAGGTGGTCGACCAAAGCTTGGGCCCCAAGCTTAGGTGGCCGACCATTAGAAAATAAAAAGAGATTTTTATTTAAAATTATTTCTTATGTGGATATCATGGTTTTAAAAGAGATATTAAAATTTAAATCTTTTCTTTTATAGCTTTCTACAAAAGATTAAGAAAAGATTTGATATCTTTCCTTATTTGTAGATTGAAAGGAAGATTTTAATTTTGATAAAACTTTCCTTTTTTGTAACCATGTTCATGATTTAAAAGAGAGTTTTAAAATTAAATATTTCCTTTTATAAGTTTCTACAAAAGATTAAGAGAAGATTTGATATCTTTCCTTATTTGTAGATTAAAAGGAGATTTTAATTTTAGAGAAAACTTTCCTTTTTGGAAATCATCCACATATTTAAAAGAAAGATTTTAATTTATAAAATTTCCTTTTATAACCTACCATGAAGGGAAAAATTATTAGAGAAAATTTTAATAAATTTCCGGAAACAAATTAGGAAGTTTTAATTCTTGTGTGAATTAAACTTTCCATGATTGGAGCTAATAGGTGGCCGGCCATGTTGTTTAAGAAAAGGAAATTGATTTTTAAATTAATTAAATTTTACTTTTCATGACAAAAGAATTAAGGAAGTTTTTATTTAAATTTCCTTATTTGCCAAGGTCAAGGATTATAAAAGAGGGGGTAGAGGAGCCTTCATGGGTAACGTCTATATTCTCTTTTTTTCCTTTCTTTTCTTCCTTGGTTGTGGCCGGCCCTAGAGGTTCTCCCTCTCCTCTTCTCTTCTTCTTTAGTGGTCAGTTTCATCCTTCTCTTGGAGCTTTTGATGGTGGCCGGTTCTAGCTAGGAGAAGAAGGAGAGAAAGAAGGCTTTGTTTCTTGCATCCCTTGGAGCTTGGTGGTGGTGGCCGAAATTCTACATCCTTGGAGGATTCTTGGTTTGACCGAAACTTGCAAGGAGGAAGAAAAAGGGCTTGGGTGGTTCTCGTCTCGGTAGATCGTTGCCCACACAACGTCCGGGATAAGAAGAGGAATACGGTAGAAGATCAAGATGTCGTTGCATACAAAGGAAGGTATAACTAATAATTATTTTCCGCATCATACTAGTTTTTCTTTTGTATGAATTACAAACACAAGAGGCATTAGATTCTAGTTTTTCGAATTGTAATTCGAGTTTGTGTTTTTCTTTATTTTTTGAATTTGTGATTCGATTGTTCTTTTTGGTTAAACCTAAAGTTATATAAGGAAATTAAATATTAGCTTTCCTTAAAAGGCTTTGTCTAGGCGGTGATGGATGCTCCCATACCCAAGAAGGCCATGTGCCTCGCCATGCATTCCTAGAAGTCAATTTTAGAAATTAATATTTAATTGAATTTATAACATAGGTTGATTTGGATCAATAGTGTTAAGTTCCGCTTGCGATCTAAGTCTAAACCATTAAGAACAGATAAGTTAAATTTGGAATCAATAATGTTAAGTTCCATTTGCGATTCCTAATTTAACTTCTAAAGAACACAATAGGTTGTTTAGGAAAAGGTTCGACACTTGTACAAAATTTTTGTGTACTGGAACCGGTACGATCCTCCTAGGACCAACCAACAGTAAATACCTAGGCTAAGTCCAAATTTTGAAAAATTAATAAAAGTGAAATTTTGAAAATATTTTTCCTAGAATTTTAAAACCAAGTTGATTTTTTTTAAAATAATAAAGAGGAATATTTTCAAAAGTAAGTTCTATTCTACTAAGTACATTCCTATTTGTTTTCTAAGTGCAATAAACTCAAGTTTAGATAAGGGTTTTATGAAAATGTCAGCCAAGTTTGACTTTGACTCAACATAGTTAAGTATCATGTCACCCGTAGTTACATAATTCCTTACAAAGTGAGATTTTACTTCTATGTGTTTAGTTCTTGAGTGTTGGATAGAATTTTTGGTTAAGTTAATAGAACTTACATTATCAATTGAAATTTTTATATTTTTACATTCTAATTAATAGTCCTTTAAGGTATGCATCATCGATAATAGTTGAGATGCACATTCCCCCATGGCTATGTACTCTGCTTTAGTAGTGGATAAAGCAACACAGTGTTACTTTCTGCTTGACCAACTTACTAGACACTGACCTAGAAATTGACAGCTTTCACTTGTGCTTTTTCTATCTAGTTTGCGCCTAGCATAGTCTAAGTCAGAATAGCCAATTAGGTCAAAGGTGCTAGTCCTAGGTACCAAAATCCTACATTTAAGGTTCTCTTAATGTATCTAAGTATTCTTTTAACATTTGTTAGGTGTGATTCTTTTGCACAAAATTGATACTTAGCACACATACCTACTACAAATACAATATCAGGTCGACTTGCAGTTAAGTATAGTAGACTTCTCATAACACTTCAGTAATATTTTAAATCTACTGATTTTCCTTCTAAGTCAGAGTCAATTTTAACATTAGTTGCTATTGAGGTATTTATATTTTTAGAATTTTCCATGCCAAACTTTCTAATTAGTTCCTTAACATATTTTATTTGAAAAATGTATATTCCTTCTCTGGTTTATTTAATTTGTAGCCTAAGAAAAAGTTAAGTTCCCCAACTAAGCTCATTTCAAATTCACTTTTCATTAATTTGATAAATTCTTTTAGAAATTTAGTATTGGTTGAGCCAAAAATTATATCATCTACGTAAATTTGGGCTATAAAGATGTCTTTTTCTAAGATTTTTACAAATAAAGTTTGATCTATTTGACCTTGTTTAAACCCTTTAGATATTAGATAAGTTGATAGGCGTTCATACCAAGCCTTAGGTGCTTGTTTTAGTCCATATAGAGCTTTTTTTAACCTAAAGACATTGTTTGGATGGTCCAAATCCTCAAATCCTGGGAGTTGACTTACATACACCTCTTCCTTGATGAACCCATTTAGGAATGCAGATTTTACATTCATTTGGTATAACTTGAATCCTTTGTGTGCTGCATAGGCTAGCAACATCCTTATGGATTCAAGTCTGACTATGGGTGCATATGTTTCATCATAGTCTAATTCTTCTACTTGGCTGAACTCTTTTGCTACTAGTTTAGCTTTATTTCTTACTATTTCATCCTTATCATCCAATTTATTTCTAAATACATTTAGTGTCAACTATGGTTTTACTTATGGGTTTAGGTATAAGTTCCCAGACTTGGTTTCTTTCAAATTGGGCTAACTCCTTTTGCATTGCTAAGATCTAGTCTGGGTCAGGTAGGACTTCTTCTATAGTTTTGGGTTCAATTTTAGAAATAAGGGCTATTTGACTTAGATTTCTGTAAAATGATCTAGTTCGTACTCCTAGTGTTGGGTCACCTAAAATTTGGTCAGATGGGTGGTTAGAACTTATTCTTGAAAATCTTATGTCAAGATCACAAACTGGTTCTTGTGATTCTTTAGGTTTAATTTGAATATCTTCATCATCTTCTATGTTTCTTGTATTAATATTTTTTATATTTTGATTGATATTTTCATTTATTGAATTAGGTAAGTAATTTTCTTCATCCAAAATCACATTGGTTGTTTTTTCAACTTTTAGGGTATTTTTGTTATAGACTGTATAAGCTCTACTGATTGTGAAGTATCCTAAAAAGATTTTTGGGGTTGATTTTGATGTAAATTCTTCTAAGTAGTCCTTAGTGTTTAGAATGTGGACTTTACATCCAAACACTTTTAAATAATTTAAGTTGGGGATTTTATTATATTATATTTCATATAGAGTTTTATTTTAAAATTTATTGATTAAAATTCTATTTTGAATGTAACAAGTCGTATTTATTGCCTCAACATAGAATTGATTGTTTAGATTACATTCATTTAGCATGATTCTAGCGGCTTCTTGTAGGGTTCTATTTTCCCTTCTACTAGACCATTTTGTTGGGGGGTTCTAGGGCATGAGGACTCATGTTTGTATCCATTAATTTCATAAAATTCAGTAAATTTATGGTTTTCAAATTTCTCTTCATGATCACTTCTAATTCTTTTAATTTTAGTATCTTTTTCATTATCTATCAACTTGCAAAAGGTTTTAAAGATTTCGTAAGTTTCATCTTTAGTTTTTAGAAATTTTACCCAAGTAAATCTTGAGTAATCATCAATTATAACTAAACAATATTGGTTTTTGCTTAGTGACTTGGTTCCATATGAATTAAACAGGTCTAAGTGTAGGAGCTCAAGTATTGAGTTAGTTCTATTTAAGTTGATTAATTTGTGGGTTGACTTGGTTTGTTTACCCTATTGGCAAGCATTACAGATTGTGTTTTCTATAATTTTTAATTTGGGTAAACCTCTAACTAAGCCATTTTGACTCATTTTTGAAATGGGTCTGGTATGAGTGTGACCTAGTATTCTGTGCCACAATTTAGTTTCTTCTTGTTGTGTCAGGAGACACTTTAGTGAGGAGGTTGATAAGTCAATTGTGTAGATGTTTTGTTTCCTAATTTCCTTAAGTGTAATTTCAGGATTTTTAACATTTTTAATTAAACACTTGGATTTTGAAAATGTGACTAAGTACCCAGAGTCACATAACTGACTAATGCTAAGTAAGTTAAAATTCAATTTATCAACCAATAGTACTTTTCAAATAATAAAATCGGAACTTAGTTCGGTATTACCTGTTCCGATTACCTTAAGTTTTCCGTCGTTGCCAAACGTAATTGACCCTAAGTTCTTGAGTTGTAGCTTAGTGAATTTCAATCTGTCTCCAGTCATGTGTCTGGAGTATCCACTATCTAACATCTATTGATCCAAATTTTTATGTTCCTACACATAAAATATTTGATTTGGTTCAATCAAAAGATAGTTTGATTAAAATCAGCTTCCCAGCCAAGTCAATTGTGTTGATTGATTGAACTATACTAATACATTAGGTCAATTGATTTGTGGTCAATTTCCCAGGCATAAAACCATGCTGAATCAATTGCACGGTTCAATTGATCCACACCAATTGATTGGTGCATCTCATCGATCGATTGGTAAGTGTGATTTTATATCTCATACCTTAACTAATTGATTCCAAACTTCATGACTCGCTCTCATAGCCATCGTGTCTGCGTCATCCTCTTCTTCTCCGACGTTCCCTCCGGTCATATTCTCTCTGGTAAGGCCTAGCAACCTTCTTAAGTTCCAAGATATCCCTTCTCTGTTCTCTGACCTGTGACGGTGACTCTATTGTACCATCTTTCTCTCCTCTATAACAGTTGACGAGTGATAACGAGCATTTTGATGTATTATTTTGGTTCTTATACTTAGCATTTTTATCTTTCTGTATGCTTAATTTTACGTTTATATTATGTTTTGTGAGTTGAAACTTATTTTGATTTTAATTATAATTTTTCTACCATTATGATGTTATTTCTTATATTTTGAATTTGATTTTGTAGGAAATCCAAAGAACCATAGATCCAAGTCTAGTGGGACCAAGTTTGACTTGATTTGAAGGGAAAAAGGAAGAGATCAGATAGAAACAATACGGTATGTTGATGCAAGTCCAGAGCAATTTGATTCATCCATCTAGATATAGTCATTCATCCCTTCATCTAGATTTGAAATAATCTGAATCTTTGCTTCATCAAGAAGGAGATCAAGCCATCCATCATCCCCATTATCAAATTTGAACCTCACATCCACTCATATTGAGTGGATGGCTCAGATTAGATGGAGGAAAACCCTTCCCTTTCTCCCCTCATGTTGCAAAGGTTGGAACCGCCAACCCAGCGGCCCCCTCACCCCGGCCCCACAAGTATGAGAGGGAGTAAATCACGGTGAATACGGGCCCGGCTATGACATGGTGGTCTCAGGTGTTTAGCACGGACAGATATTGATGTTATCGCATTTGCTGCCGCAGACCCTCGACCTCTCGACCTATGTTGCAAGAATTCATGTCATAACCGGCTGATCCCGCCCGTGGGGGCTTCCCTTTCTCCCCTCATGGTAACACATGAAAAGGAGGTGACTGTTCAATGCGAGGGGTTTTTTGCCCGATCTTGACACCACCACTCCTCCTGTCTCTTTCATCTGTCGGTCATGGGGCCCCAACGCTTTCTCCACCTCCATCTCACTATAGCTGGTCGACAATCTCTCCTTTCGGGTTGGAAGAGGAGAGTCTCTTCTCCATTTCATCAACACCATCCAACCATTCACCGAGGTCATCCCTTCAGGTTAGAAGGGACGCTCTCCTTCTACCTTCGACATTCTTCTATTTCCAGACATTCATACTTTATAGGCAGTAGCTCTTCATTTATTTTGTTTTATTTGTGTTGTTACTTGTCAATTGTTTCAAACCTTGCTTTAGTTTATCTTGAATGAGTTACCTTGTTGCTATGTTGTCTTGCTATCCTCATGTTTGTTAATTTGCATCTCTTGTTAGTTAATGTTAATTTATTTTTCATTTGTTAATTGTTGCTATGTTCCTTTTTAATTGTAGGTTCATTATGCTTGTTAGTTGGAAAATCTTCATGCAACATAGTTTAGTTTAATTGTTCGTTTTCTTTTATTGCAACATGCATTAGGTTCGTTTCATTATTACTTGCATTGTCTTTCGTTTATTAGCTTTATCAACCCGAATCCAAACCCCTCATTTACATCTAAAAAATTCAAAGCAATAATATACGATCTTAAGATTAACATCCTATCGTTACATTCCTTATGAGAGATGACATGAGTTATCTCTATACTACATTAGTGTAGAAGTTGTTCAGTAAATTAACTATAGTTTGATACACCCGTAGTACAACATATGAATGCTTATCAATGAGCTAGGGTTTTAGCGAAGGCTCATCTCCGGCAATAGTTCATGTTGGTGCAATTAGCACTAACGGTCTAACCCAGGTTTTGACGAATGAAAAAATAGGTTAAGTTAGTTTCGTTGTTATCTAACACTTTGACCGAGTGTGCAAGAGAAGTCCAGACAGGTCGATGGGCTGACCTGATGTCTCGCACGAAGCCCAGCTATGTTGACGGGTCGACCGGATAGCTGGCACGAAGTCCAAACGGGTCGACGGGCTGACCGAACGTTTGACACGAAGTCCAGCTAGGTCGATGGGCTGACTGGATAACTGGCACGAAGTTCAGACGGGTCGAAGGGTTGACCGGACGTTTAGCAGGTAAGTGGAGGTAAGTCACTGGAGGGGAGTGATTGTGAGGACGCGTTCCCGGGAAGAGAACTTAGGCGCCTGTAAAATACCAGAAAAAAATGGGGAATAATGATAAGAGAATTTTCTGGAATTTTTAGAAATTTTCTGAGAATTTTTAGGAGCTCGTATGGACGAGTTTACGGGGATAAAAATGGGGCCCGGGAAAGCCTATTTAGGCTACCCAATTAATTGAGGAAATGTTTTATTTTCCTTTTTAATTTCTTTTCTTTTTCTTTTATTTCTTTTTCCCATTTCTTTTCCCGATCTTCGCCGAATCTGCGCCGCACCCTTCCGGTCTTCTTCCAAGCCAACCCGATCGCCCCTTCTACTTCTTCCCTTCTCCTCCGTCCCTGCCCAAGCGCCGGCGAGCACGAGCCACTGCCGGCCGAGCCCGATCAGCTTTCCCTCTACCGTTGCCTCGTCGCCGCAAAGATCTCAGTCTACCGCCGATCTCTCCTTCTCTTCCTCTCCCGAGCGTCGGCCGTCGGCAAGTATCCCGTGCCCTAGCGACCCGCGGCTCCCTCACCCTCTTGCGACACCGCCGGCCTTCTCTTCTCTCTTCCCTTACTATGTCGTGCCCTAGTTTGGGTTCACAGCCGCCGCCGCGCCTCTGCATCCATCACTGTCGCCGGTCACCAGTTCTGACCGATCACCACCGTCGGTGTCTTCACCGTGCCCTAGACCTCTCCACAGCCGGTTCCTTTTCATCCACCAGTTGTCGGTCGAGAGGAAACGAGGGCTCTGATTCAGGAAAGGCAGATTTGGGGATTTTGATACAATTGTGATGTTTGTGCTGAATTGAAGGGCTAATCACTGTGGTTTCTCTTTTTCGCAGCAACTTCTTCGTGATTCATTGAAATTGTGCCCTACCTTCGGCCATTGTTCTAGCAGCAGATAAATTGCTACCACACTTAAGGTAATTTGTGGACCCTAGCCTCTAATCTAGGAGATGTAATGTTAGATCTCTAAATTCATGCCTATTCATGTTGGACAGCGATATCTCATGGGTTCGGCTACCATTTCGGTAGTGATCGAGCTCCGGCTGTAAACAAACAAGAAACCACCAGTAGCACCTTCTTTAGCGCTTTCTTCGACTGAGAGATAGCAAAGGTGTCTCTTGTTGAGGTAAGGAATAGAGGAATTGTTTCATTTCTGATAGCGTACATAGATTTGGAGCTAGGAAAGGTTAAGGATAATGCTAGTGAGGATTTGATTTAGCTAATTAATTTATATGTAATTAGCTAAATCTGTATATCATGTATTACATGACTTTGATTCGAGACGGTGTCTCGTCGAGGCTTTATTCGGATACGATCCTTTCATTGGAGGCGGGTACCTCTTGACTTATCTTTTATGATATTGTCAATTGGATATGTATAGTATTTTATAGCTACAAGCAATGATCATGTTTGTCTTTGGTATTTCACGGTTTGATACCCATAGCATGTTCTGTTTTGTCGCAGGTTATGTATCCATGTTTATACCTTGTGATCATTGCCATGAGTACCTTAGTTCCTAGAGTAAGTGACATACCATGCTTTACTGAGTTTAGGACTAGACTCTGGATTTTTATTATCTGACATGTGTATCTATATTTTTATAACATACCTGATCTATGTACCTAGACCTTTTGCTTTGATCCATGTATGTTGTTGGTACATATTTTTATGGAGGTGGATATGTTCAGGACCTAGGTTGTTATACCATAGAGGACCTGTATACCCTAGATCTGTGGATTTGACATACTTGTACTAAGGTACACATTTATATATATATATATATATATATATATATATATATGGATTTGATTCAGGATTTTGTCATGCTTAGTTTCATGTACCATTCGCATGATTGCATGCTGCGTGATAGACTGCTCCATTATTGTAGAGTATATCGCTAGTTTCATCACTGTTCGGTGCTCCGTTGGTCCGCTCATGGGTAGCGTGACACAGTGTGGTAGCACGTCAGTTTTGCTCTGTTCGGTGCTCCATTGGTCTGCTCATGGGTAGTGTGACGCAGCGTGGTAGCACGTCAGGGATCCCTCCCCGTCATGGTGTACCGGGAGATGAGAGCATTGCGCTCCCCCATTTATGATCTGGGGTAGGAGTATGTGTGTACTCCGACAGCATCCCGTCCACTCGGTCACTCATCAAGAGTAGTGACGTCAGAGTGCACGGTTATCACAACCCTACCCACTCGGTCTCACCATTGTGTGTGAGATGGCTGACTGGCGTCAGGGGTGACCATGACATTGGCATCATACGCATTGATGCATTTATTACTTGTGCTTGCTGCATTTATTTGCTGCATTTGGTTGGATGCATATGTATGACATGCATACAGGATTTATGACACTCTCGGTTTGACGACCTTTTGTTCTGGATAGGAGTTCCTGGTGAGTACAGTTTCCTCAGTTACCTTTCAGTTTTGCATATTTCCTATATATGATTAGGAAGCTGTATTCCATGCTTATTGCTGTTAGATATATCTTACTAGGCATATCTATTGGTATTCGCTGAGTTGTTGAACTCACCTCCGTGGACACTATCTTTTTCAAGTACCAGGTTGGTTATGATGTCGCTTGGAGTATCCTGTCTGCTGGTCCCCACGTCACCTCAGAAGATCTATCGGTTTCATTTATGTTTTGTTTGTTTTATGTGTCAGTGTGTTTAGTTTGTGCTCCAGTTTTGTTTCTGGAGTTTTGAAGTTGTTATGTGGTATTTTGTATTATTGTTGGTTGTGTAAGCATAGCCGGCTAGCAGTTTTATGTTTGGTTTGTATTTGGTTTCTGTCATTTTTCGTTGTGTTTTGGTTTTGGTACAGCCGAGTGGGCTGCTTTACATATAACTACGTGGTTGTGTTTTTATTGTATCAGCCAAGTAGGCTGTATCATATAACTGCGTGGTTGTGTGTATATTCCAGCCGCCTGTGGCTGATGTATATTGTGCATGTAGAAATGATTCAGATTGTCAGCCGTACAGGGGAGGTGCTGCCGAAATTTCTTCGGACAGGGACTCCCCCGGGTTGGATTTTCGAGATTTATCTGATACCAATTTATTTGGTATCAGAGATCGGCTTACGAGTCTTATTTTCCCTGTGTTTCAGATTTCGTGTTTTGGTCTTCTCGATGTGACTTTTCGAGTTTTGGGACCTGGCAACAGCAGGACATCTCCAAGCTATAGGAGGTATGTTGGTATACTGTTATCCTACTATTTTGTTAGTGTATGCATTGTTGACTATGATAGTTATGACATGTAATAGCACTTTGTATCTGGTATCTGTCTGATGTTGTAGCCATATTACATGTGATGGGTTAGCCACTGATGATGATCGACGTAATAGAGATTAAGGGTTACAGTTTCTGGTGATTTTTCATATCATACACCAGTAGTTTTTAGCTTCTAGTACTACTAGTAGGAGATGGAGGCACATACCTGCCTCTGCTATTATTAGCTGTGTAGTAGATAGTATCTACCTATTTATGTTGACCTAGCCAGTAGTATACCATGTTATCTTAGTTAATTTCATCAGTAAATATTGGTTTACTCTTGTTAGATCGGTCAGTAGAAGTCTGATTTACACTTGTTGATTTGGGTAGTCGTATATTGATATACCTTAGTTGTTTGTGGAGGATTAAGGTATTCTTGATTAGTTAATAGATGACTGATTTAGTTTTGTTGGTTTGATCAGTAGAGGACAGTCATACTCTATTTTTAGAGGTTCGAATCTTTTGATTATTTGTGCTTAGTTAGGTATCTAGAGTACATTTGAGTGCATGACTCGTACTGACGTGAAAAAGACTGAATTAGTCGTATACCATTGTCAGCTTGGTCAGTCTATTGAGGATCGATATATCCTATTCCATGTGGACTTTAATTTCAGACTGTATGTACCTAGTTGGATTGTCTATGATTGTGTTTTCCTGTATGATCTTTATGTTTGATTTTATTTAGTTATACCCCTAAACCATGAGAGTAGGTAGCATAGGGTTTGTGTGGTAGATTGGATTAAATATGCTGATTATACATACCTATGTAGTTTATACACTTGATTATTATGTGTTGTAGGAGTTCTATGATAGACGGTCAAAATTGCATGTAGTGAGTGTATATTTGTCCAGATGATGATTATTGTGGGTTTCTAGTAGATTATACCTGAGTGGTCTGATTGGTTTATTGGAGGTATTTTGTCGATTAAATCTATGTTGTGAAATGTACACATGTGTTTGAGTGTTTTATTGGAGGTATCTTATTAACTTAATCTGAGTTGTGATATGTGCAGATGTGTTCGGTGTAATATTTGAGGTATCTTGTTTATTATATGATTGTTCTGAGTGTATACTCATGTCGATTATGATTTGTTGGAAGTATTACGTCGATTATACTTTTGGCATAGGTGTATATATGTCATGTGAGTGTTGTTTGAGGTGTATTGTTGATTATACCTATGTTGATATATGCACACGGGTTCAGTATGCATCGTTGGAGGTATCACGATGAATTATACCTATGTTGTGAGTATGTGTGGTGTGTACAAATTGGAGGATTATGTCGATCATACATATGTTGTGTGGGCACGTGTGCCAGATGTATTGTTGGTAGCAACATGATGATTCTACTTATGTTGAATGCAGGATGTGGAGTGTCTGCATTATGTCATTTGTTGGATTACCCTGTCAACCCATTTTCTTATCAGTGGGTGACTCACTACGATGTTGATAGATTTGACGATGAGTTTGATTTGATTTGCTTATTAGGGTGTTATACCATTGATTGCCCACAGTGATATGTGGTTGAGTGATCTCGTGCAGTCTTTAGTTGGATAGTATGATGTCTTGGTCACATATTATTGTTTGTTGTGGTAGAGCGTTACTCTCACATATTTAGAGATTGTGTTGTGGTGGAGCGTTGTTCCCACATGTTACGGATTGCTTGTAGCAGAGCATTGCTTCCATATTTATTGCAGATACATATTTCGGATTATTTGTGGTGGAGCGTTGCTCCCACATATTGAGGATTTCTTGTGGTAGAGCGTTGCTCCCACATATGTGGTGTTTTCTGTGATGGAGCGTTGCTCTCACACTGGTGGATCTATTCTTTGGTGATTTGTATTGTTGGTGATTATATTTCAGATTTATTGTCAGGGATCTTATGGTTAGAAATGTCTGTGATACGGACATTATGTGTCTTGATTTTACCATTAGGGTTTGGGGAAGCCTTAGATGTTTTCAGAGATTTGATGATTTTGGTATTCCTAGGATGTTTGGATCGGTTTCCATTGTCTTTGTTGACGATGTTGTGATCTATTTCGGATCCGCGGTGAGTCACGCACATCACCTTTGCATAGTTCTAGAGATGTTTCGATGGGAACATCTATATGCGAAGTTCAGTAGTGCGTATTTTGATTGTCTTCTGTGAGATATTTGAGACACACTGTCACCAGTAGGAGTATACCGTGGTTCCACAGGAGATAGAGGTTGTTACCGTTGGGAGTAGACAGAGTCTATACAAGAAGCTCGCAATTTCCTCTGTTTGGCTCGATATTTTCAGAGATACGTTGAGGGTTTCTCTCGGATAGCTATGTCACTAACACGCCTGATCAGGAAAGGCGTGAAGTTCACGTGGTCTGAGGACTACGAGACCAGCTTCCAGGAGCTGAAACGGAGATTAGTGTCGGATTCAGTTTTGGTTTTACCTTCTGGAGAGGACGGATTTGTACTCTACACTGACGCTTCTTTTCAGGGTTTGGGCGCTGTTTTGATGTAGCACGGCAGGGTAGTCTCCTATCCTTCTCGACAGTTGAAGGAGCATGAGAAGAACTACCCAGTTCATGATCTAGAGTTAGCCGCCATTATCTTTTCTTTGAAGATTTGGCGACATCATCTGTTCGACATTACCTGTATGATATTACATTGAGATTCTCATTGAACATAAGAGTCTCAAATATCTGTTCACTCAAAAGGAACTCAATCTCCGACAGAGGAGATGGATGAAGTTCCTGAAGGATTACGATTGTACCATTAGCTACCACCCGGAGAAAGCTAATGTGGTTACCGATGCACTCAGCAGGAAGTCCTTAGGGACTTTAGCTTGCCACCGAGTTTCAGTCACGGACTTGATTCAGGGTTTCTCCGAGTTAGACCTTGAGGAGCAGGGACATACAGAGCAGAGTATTTTTGTTACCATAGTTGCTCAGTCGTCGATCAGGACGAGAATCCAAGAGGCCCAATTGTTGGGACCTCATAGAGCTCATCGTGAGACAGAGTTGGTCCATACTATCAGACGGAGGATGTCAGAGGTATAAGACTGCCAGAAGAGTTATGCTGATCGGAGTCCGAGACTCTTAGAGTTCTCTATTTGCGATCATGTATTTCTGCGAGTTTCACCCACGAAAGGGGTGAAGAGATTGGCCTCAGAGGTAAGCTAGCCCGCGATACATTGGACCTTTCTAGATTTCGGAAAGGATTGGAGCGGTAGTTTACCGGTTGGCACCACCACCGTCCCTGGCAGGAGTTCACGACGTATCCCACGTATCTATGCTGAGGAGATACGTACTTGACCCGACACATGTGCTGACAGATATCTCAGTTCCCGTACAGGCTGACGTGACCTACGAGGAGGTTCCGGTACGGATTTTAGACCAGAAAGAGCGTCAGTTGCGAAACAAGACTATCTGACTGGTTAAAGTCGGATGGCAACGTCATTCGGACGAGGAGGCTACATGGGAGATTGAGGATACTATCCGAGCTCGATACCCCTATCTTTTCACTTGAGGTATGTGATTTAATGTACCGTTCAGCATTTATACTGTTTAGCTTTTGCTAGTACTTGCTGGTGGTAGATAACGAAATTTAGGGATCAAATTTTTATTAGTGGGGGAGAATGTAAAATACCGAAAAAATGGGGAATAATGATAAGGGAATTTTTCAAAATTTTTAGAAATTTTCTATGAATTTTTCGGAGCTCGTATGGGCGAGTTTACGGGGATAAAAACGGGCCCCGGGAAAGCCTGTTTAGGCAACCCATTTAATTGAGGAAATGTTTTATTTTCCTTTTTAATTTCTTTTCTTTTTCTTTTATTTCTTTTTCCCGTTTCTTTTCCCGATCTTCGCCGAATCTGTGTCGCACCCTTGCGGTTATCTTCTTCCAAGCCAACCCGATCGCCCCTTCTCCTTCTACTTCTTCCCTTCTCCTCCGTCCCTGCCCAAGCGCCGGCGAGCACGAGCCACTGCCGGTCGAGCCCGTTCAGCTTTCCCTCTGCCGTTGCCTCGTTGCCACAGAGATCTCAGTCTACCGCCGACCTCTCCTTCTCTTCCTCTCCCAAGCGTCGGCCGTCGGCAAGTATCTCGTGCCCTAGCGACCCGCGGCTCCCTCACCCTCTTGCGACACCGCCGGCCTTCTCTTCTCTCTTCCCTTACTGTGTCGTGCCCTAGTTTGGGTTCATAGCCGCCACCGCGCCTTTGCATCCAGCACTGTCGTCGGTCACCAGTTCCGACCGAGCACCACCGTCGGTGTCTTCACCGTGCCCTAGACCTCTCCACAGCCGGTTCCTTTTCATCCACCAGTTGCCGACCGAGAGGAAACAAGGGCTCTGATTCAGGTAAGGCAGATTTGGGGATTTTGATATAATTGTGATGTTTGTGCTGAATTGAAGGGCTAATCACTGTGGTTTCTCTTTTTCGCAGCAACTTCTTCGTGATTCATTGAAATTGTGCCCTACCTTCAGCCATTGTTCTAGCAGCAGATAACTTGCTACCACACCTAAGGTAATTTGTGGACCCTAGCCTCTAATCTAGGAGATGTAATGTTAGTGTAAAATACCAGAAAATGACGGATAATAATAAGGGAATTTTTCGAAATTTTTTAAAATTTTTCGAGAATTTTTCAGAGCTTGTATGGACGAGTTAACAGGGATAAAATCGGGGCCCGGAAAAGCCTATTTAGGCTACCCCATTTAAACGAGGAAAAGTTGAATTTATTTATTTGTTTTTGTTTTCTTTTCCCTTTTCCCCATTTTCTTTTTCCCTCCCGCGAGCCGTGCCGTGCCCTAAACCCTTCGACGTTGTCTCCTCCTCCTAACCGGCACCGACGGCTTGCCCTAACCACCACAAGCGGCGGTTTTCTCTTTCCCTTCTTTTGTTCCCTAGCGAGCCACGAGCCTCCACCTCTCTTCTCCTTCCCGAGCTGAACCCTCCTTCTTCCCTCATCTCTCGCGACGCCGGCCTTCTCTACGCCGAGCTTTGCACAGCACCACCGCCGACGCTCTCCCTTCTTCCTCCCTGTCCAAGCGCCGACGACGCGTGAGCACAGCCGAGCAGAGCCCTACTCTTTGCTTTAGCGTAGTCCTCCTTCCTTCTCGTCTCTGCCCGACGATGCCACCCGAGCCCTCACGGCGAATTTGCCCTAGCCGACGTTGTGCCCTAGTTTGTGTTTACCGCCGAGACTCCTCTCTGCCCTAGCCGACTTCACCCTCGCCCCTCTCAACCGATTGTCGGCCGCAACCCACAGCGTGCCCCCGACCGACGCCGGTCATCAGGTTCTGCCGAGCCCTAGATTTCCACTGCCGAGTTCTTTCTTCATCCATCGCAACAACCATTTCAGCTTTGGGTAAGATTGATCTATATAAGAGTTAATTTGAGTATATGGCTTGGAGGCCAATTGTTTCTTACTGCACAACTTCGGCAGTGGGTTTCCCGGATCACATGCAACAGTAGAGTGCTGCTGGTCAGATACAAGAATCGCCAAAGAGGAAGCGATTGACACCGATTTAGGTAAGACGTGGTAGTCGACCGGCGGTTGGACTCTGTTTGGCTCTGTTGGTCCGTTCATGGGTAGTGTGATGCAGCGTGGTAGCCGGCAAAGATACCTCCCCGTCATTGTGTACCGGGAGATAAGAGCATTGCACTCCCCCACTTATGATTTGGGGTAGGAGGATAAGCGTACTCCGACAGCATCCCGTCCACTCGGTCACTCATCAGGGGTAATGATGTCAGAGTGCACGGTTGTCACAGCCCTACCCACTCGGTCTCACCATTGTGTGTGAGATGGCTGACTGGCGTCAGGGGTGACCATGACATTTGCAACATATGCATGATGCATTTATTGCTTGTGTTTGCTGTATTTACTTGCTGCATTTATATGGATGCATATGATTGACATGCATACAGGATTTATTGTTAGGATCTTAGATGGCTAGAGGGGGGGGGGGTGAATAGCCTCTTAAAAACTTAAACAAAGATTTCTACAGAGAAACTTGTTAGCACAGCGGAATTAGGAAACTAAAACAAAGGAAACAAGCACACTAACACACGGATTTACGAGGTTCGGGGATAACTTGCCCCTACTCCTCGGCGTGTCCGTAAGGTGGATGACTCCTTGATCTTCGGTAGATCGCACCCCGGATAAATTCCGGCTAAAGATCCTCCTTCTCGGTGGAGTAACCTCTCCACAAAGTCTCAAGAAATATATATGTTAAAGCACAAGACTTACAGAGCTCGGTGGCAAAGAAGAATGAACTAATACTTACAACCACGCGAGGATCAGTGGAAACAAGAACTCACAGATCGCAGTTTTTCACACGAGAGCTCAAGAACGATCAACAAAACTTTTTCACTTTCTTGCTTGCTTCTACTTCTTTACTCTCGCTGTTTTCTGCTTCTTAAGCCCCTGTTCTCTGCTCTGCTGTCACGGATTGTGGCAAATCTGTACAAAATCATCGCTGCAGCCAATCCCTCTTCCTCCTTACCTGGTCCTCTGAACTCACACCAATGAAATCACAGTCTTCACTGGTGTCTTCTGAGCTCGAACCAATCACCAGGAGTCAAGCGGATCGCGGCCAGATCTCACCAGTAGCCGTTGATGCTTCAAATGCACCATGCGCCGCGAATCACAGCAGAAAGTCCATTTGTCGTATTCCTCTTATGGACTTAATTTGAAATTATGCTTGGAATGGTGCCTGTAATCCTGCAAACTCAAAAGCTAACAGCACAGAGGGTTATATCACATGAATCAGGCAAATCAGATGCAGTGGAGGAATCACAGAACATCGAACAAATCAGATTATGTGTGGATTGGTCACCAGACCGATCCATGGACCGATCAGGACATATCCTGATCGGTCCACAGATTACCTGATCGGTCGTGGAGACCGATCAGGCCGAAGCTGGATCGGTCTCCATGACCGATCCTTCCCTCTTCTCTTCGCAATAGCATCTCCTGATCGGTCTACAGACCGATCAGATTACGCTACTGAGTGTTTCCTGATCGGTCACCAGACCGATCAGGAAACTAGTTTCACTGGATCGGTCTGCCGACCGATCAGGAAACTAGTTTCACTGGATCGGTCTGCCGACCGATCCACTGTCTCATGTACCACTGGATCGGTCTGCCGACCGATCCAATGCACCATGGAATATCCACTTAGGTCCATTTTTGACCTAATCCGGAGAACAAACTATCGAGCCCTCTCCGACTCAGTCAGGTCCAGAGAACGAGCTACCGAGCCCTCTCTGACCTAGTCCAGAGAACCAGCTACCGAGCCCTCTCTGACCTAGTCCGGAGAACGAGCTTCCGAGCCCTCTCCGACTTCGTCAGGTCCAGAGAACGAGCTACCGAGCCCTCTCTGACCTAGTCCGGAGAATGAGCTTCCAAGCCCTCTCCGACTTCGTCAGGTCCAGAGAACGAGCTACCGAGCCCTCTCTGACCTAGTCCGGAGAACGAGCTTCCGAGCCCTCTCCGACTTCGTCAGGTCCAGAGAACGAGCTACCGATCCCTCTCTGACCTCGCGTGCCAAGTTTCCAACTTGGACTTTTCCCTTCCACACGATCAAACTTGATCAGTAATCAATCCGAGTCCAAATAACATCTGATACAAACTTAAATCAGTGTCAACATCAAAACAACAGCCAGGTCAGACTGTATCAACAATCTCCTCCTTTTTGTTGTTTGACAACACGATTTAAGTTTAGATCAGAAATGTTCTTATTTTCATAATTTTAGGGGAATCAAGGTCCTCCCCCTAAGATGAATATACCATGATGTAAGGAAGTCAATAACGAGAATCAAGATCCTCCCCGTTATCTTCTCCCCTAAAATCAAACCTTCATACACCTCTAAACTTAGATATCTCTCCCCCTTTGTCAAACACCGAAAAGGTGCGAATGGGGTGATAAGACTCAAAAGACTCCCCCTTAACCCATACTGTCTTTTCTTAATGCACCTAGAGTTCCCTCGAAGTGTACTATGTGACAGTAAGAAAGAGATAAGATACAATCAAGTCATGGCATAGGAACAGCATATTAATATGAACTGAAGCATAAGGAAAAACGAGAAATGGACAAATGAATAGCAAAAATATAGGAGTAGCATAAGTATCCATGTCAGACAAAGATATCCAACAAATATCATCCAACATGCAGACAGGCAAAATAACACATAGAATGTATTAATCAATTTCCTCAACACGAGGAACATCATCATCATCCGCGGGAGGCTCGTAACCCTGAGGCGGCATGCTGGAGCTCGAAGGTGGATGGCCCGAGAAATGCTGTGGAGGTGGGTAGTTGGCCATCCAGCCCAGAAGCAGCTGCTGCGTCACCAGCTGCAGACTGCGTAGATCATCATAGCGCTGGTCGATCCGAACGCGCAGTCCATGGAGCTCAGCAGCCAGTAGCTCATCGTGCTGATCGAAGCGGCTCTCTAGCTCAGCGATCTGCCAGCGCAGATCAGGATCGGCCTCATCAGCAGCAGGAGGAGGAACAGCAACCTGTCGAGGAAGTGCCCGTGGTAACTCTCCTAGACCTCTCCCATCCTTCCACTGAACAGCCCCATTCTGTCCCAAGATACCGGACTTGGAAAATGCCCGTTTCCCAAGCCGGCAATCCTGTCTGACCATCTTCACTATCCTACCCTTAGACACATCTATCTGAAGGGTCTCGAGCCAATCTGTAATTATATGCCCATAAGGCATATAAATGGTGGAGCTGCTAGGCTGAGAATAGGAGATGATCGAATAATAGATGCTGGACATAATGTCAAAGTCGAGACGCTGACGCAAACCATAAAGCATCAGGCAGTGGTATGGTCGGATCTCTGCTAAAGGTTTGGACGTGATTAGAAGGAGACAGTTTGTGACTATCTTAAAAAGAATATAGTCAGGGGCAGATAGTCGTAGAGCGGCAAAGGTGGGAAAATCAACATCCAACTCATCCAGTCCACCTGGTCTAGGATGACCGAAGAAGTACTCATAGATGGAATCAGGTGATACATCAAGTGGAGGAGGTAATGATTCTGGTAAATCAGGAAAAATGGGAAAAGGATCTCCTGAACAAACTCGGCAACCTAGATACCTAAAGAATTCTACTACAGAGAAATCAACAGTTTTCTTAGCGACTCTGGTTCTATAAATACCATCGCTGCTTTGATGAAGATTGTTGTAGAATTCAGAGACTAGATCATAGTTGATGTCCCTTTCTAAGTAGACTAACGAGTCAAGATTGTAATATGCTAGTGTTTCGGATACAGAAGGACAAAACTCATCCATGTACTTTCGATCCACAGATCGACATGGGAGTAGCTTGAATGTCCTATTTTGAAATGCTTGTTCAAACTGGCGGTTAGGGAATCTTGAAGATGAGGAAGGTTGAGGTCGGGAGGGTGCTTGGGATTTGGATTTCTCGGTAGAAGACTTAGAAGTACCCTCACCGGCAGATTTCTTCCTAAATAGGTCAAAAAAATAGGACACGGTCGAGGCAAATGGGAGTCCACGGGAGCCACAAAGTAGAGAACCAAGACAACACACAGAAAAACACTGTGAAAAGAAACTAAAATGTCAAAAATGAACAGATTTCGGGGAGAAAGGAAGTTACCTGGGCGCCATTTGAGATTTTCGGAGAAGATGGAGAGAAGAGTCGGGACTGAGGAGTGGTTCGGCTAGGGTTTTCGGCGTGAAATGAGAGGACGAAGGATTGGGGGAAGTTAAAAAGGGGTGAACAGCAAAAGATCGGACGGCTGTCCGATCAGGAGAAATCCTGACCGATCAGGGAACGTCCTGATCGGTCAGGGAGTGTTCTGATCGGTCGCGGAGACCGATCAGAGGTGCCACAGCATGCCAAGCCTCCTGATCGGTCATGGTGACCGATCAGGGAACGTCCTGATCGGTCAGGGAGTGTTCTGATCGGTCGCGGAGACCGATCAGGGAGCTGCCTGATCGGTCCCTCGACCGATCAGAGGTGGATCGAGGTAGAGCCTCCTGATCGGTCCCCAGACCGATCAGAGGTGCGACAGAGGTGCCACAGCGTGCGAAGCCTCCTGATCGGTCGTGGAGACCGATCAGAGAATCTCCTGATCGGTCCCCGGACCGATCAGAAGTCGATCGGTAACTGTTGATACGTGCCAGAACCTGACTTCAGTCGTATCGACAGCTCTGAAACTTGGTTCAACAACTTTCAGAACCTAGGATCTGAAGAGCCCACAGATTATATTCAGTGATACCAGTGAATATTTCCTAATGATGAGCTCTAATGATTTTGAATTATCAAGGGCTCGAAAGTTTCAGACACTTCATAACAAATGTGTTGAATCTCAAAGTTTCAAAAGAGAAGTTCGTTTTATTTGTTTACTGAAACTATGATTTATAGTGAACCAAGGTAATAAATCTGACTCAGGCTATCGGTTCACGATATATCCTTCCTATGAGTAGTTACAAGTTTGTCAAAATATGTCAAATTTCTTCACCAACTTGTCATATTTTCAATCAAAATCAGGAAGGTATGAATCAAGGGTATCAATCAACACATCAACCAGGTTAGATGATTTCTAGATACAGATTCAACTAAGATTCCTTGGTTGGAATATATGAGTAAGATCTAGGAACCAAATACACATGAATTATGTAATGGCCTTCCCCATACTCAATTTATGTCTCTTCAACCTAATTATTCAAGGGATGCATGATACATTTTGAATAATTTGGTTGATCCTAGCATCTCACCCCATTTCTAGCAAACAAAAATATTTTGTTAAACCTTATAGTTTGTGTGAGATGTCCCCAAATTGCCCAAATTAATTTTCCAATTTCTCTTGTCATTTTAATGGTCCTTATTGATCATGATGTGGTCAAAATGACTTATTGAGCCAAACACATTCTCAATTCCCTCCTTAAATGACTAAATTCATTTTCCGGAAGGGGTTTGGTGAAAATATCGGCTAGGTTTGACTTTGACTCAACATATGTGAGTGCAATGTCTCCCCTAGCTACGTGATCTCTAATGAAGTGATGACGCACCTCAATGTGTTTGGTCCTTGAATGATGGACTGGATTTTTCGTTAGGTTTATTGTGCTAATGTTGTCACACAACACTTGCACTCCTTTGTATGAAAGTCCATAATCTTCTAGAGCGTGAATCATCCACAACAATTGTGATACACTCTCTCCCATGGCAATGTATTCAGCCTCGGTCGTGGAGAGAGCAACACAATGTTGCTTCCGACTTGACCAACTAATCAACGATGAACCTAAAAATTGGCAACCCCCACTAGTGCTTTTCCGATCCAATTTGCATCCAGCATAATCGGAATCGGTATAGCCTATCAAATCAAAAGACTCCGTACGAGGGTACCACAGTCCTACTCTAATTGTGCCCTTGAGATATCTTAGAATTCTCTTAACTGCAGTTAAATGAGATTCCTTGGCACAAACTTGATATCTAGCGCACATGCCCACAGCAAAAAGTATGTCCGGTCGACTAGCTGTGAGATATAGAAGACTACCGATCATGCTTCTATATTGCGTTAGATCAACTGGTTCCCACTCTCATCATTGTCAAGATGAGTGTTTGTCGCCATTGGAGTGGATACTTCCTTAGAGTCACTCATTTTGAATTTTCTGAGCATCTCTTGAGTGTATTTCGTCTGATGGACATAAATTCCATCGCGAGTTTGTTTGATTTCAAGTCCAAGGAAGAATGTCAATTCTCCTACTAGACTCATCTCAAACTCACTTTCCATGTGAGAAATAAATTCATTCAAATAGCCCTTGTTATTTGAGCCACAAATTATGTCATCGACATACACTTGGGCTACAAAAATGTTTTCACCATCTCTACGCAGAAATAGTGTTGGGTCTATTTGGCCTCTTACAAAACCCTTTTCTAGCAAATATGTTGACAACCTTTCGTACCAAGCTCGTGGTGTTTGTTTAAGCCCATAAAGTGCTTTCTTGAGTTTGTACACGTGGTTTGGAGCTTCGGTATTCACAAACCCCGGTGGTTGTTCAACATAGACTTCTTCTTTAATAAAGCCATTTAAGAAAGCAGATTTAACATCCATTTGATAGAGCTTGAAACCTCTATGTGCAGCAAAAGCTAGCATCAAACGAATGGACTCTAATCGGGCCACGGGAGCATAAGTCTCATCATAATCGAGACCTTCGACTTGACTATAGCCCTTGGCTACAAGTCTTGCCTTGTTTCTTACAACTTCTCCCTTTTGATTTAACTTATTTTTGAAGACCCATTTAGTTCCAATAATGGTGGTCTTCTTAGGTCTAGGAACTAAGTCCCACACTTGGCTCCTTTCAAATTGACCTAACTCATCTTGCATAGCTATGATCCAATCAGGATCGCGCAATGCCTCATCAACTAATTTTGGTTCAATCTCTGAAATCAATGCGACTACATTAGACTCATTTCTAAAGAATGACCTAGTCCTAACCCTTTGTTGGATGTCTCCCACAATTTGGTCTTGGGGATGACTAGTGGCTATCCTAGATTGTCTTGGTGTTGGTGGTGCCTCATGAATGGTCTCACTAGGCACAGGCAAGGACTCAATATCAGGCAAAAGATCAGATTGAGTTCTTTGTTGCCTTCGTTCATCATCATCAGAGTCAACTTCGACTCTTTCTATGTTTCGATCATTTAAACTTAGCCTTCTAAGTTCAAGTTGAATTTCTCCTACATCCCTTGATTGATCATTTAAGTTAGGGATTTCTTCAAAAGCTACATCCGAGGACTCTTCAATCAATTTAGTCCTATTGTTGTAGACTCGATAGGCTTTACTGGTGAGCGAGTACCCGACCAGTATCCCTTCATCAGCTTTGGCCGAAAATTTTCCAAGATGGTCCTTGGTGTTCAAAATAAACACCTTACAACCAAACACTCTAAGATGTTTAATTGTAGGGGGTTTTCCAAACCAAAGTTCATGGGGAGTCTTTCCTAAAAACCTATGTATCAGGATTCGGTTTTGCACATAGCAAGCTGTATTTACAGCTTCAGCCCATAAGTAACTCGGTAGTGAGTACTCATTGAGCATACTTCGTGCAGCCTCTTGTAAGACTCGGTTCTTTCTCTCCACAACCCCATTTTGTTGTGGGGTCCTTGGAGTAGAGAACTCATGCTTATATCCCTTTTCTTGACAAAATTCTAAAAACCTATGATTTTGAAATTCCCCACCATGATCACTTCTAATGGTTTTAATTGTTGTTGATTTTTCATTTTCAGTTCTTCTACAAAAGGAAATAAAAATATCTATGGTTTGATCCTTAGTTTTCAAGAAGAAGGTCCATGTATACCTAGTAAAGTCATCAATAATCACTAAACAGTATCTACTTCCATTTAATGAAATAACACTACTGCAATCAAACAAATCCATATGTAATAAGTCTAAGGCAGTAGTTGTACTTACAACGCTTTTACCTTTATGAGGCGCTTTAGTTTGCTTACCCTTCTGACATGCATCACACAATTTGGTCTTTTGGTACTTGATGCTTGGTAAGCCTCGCACTAACCCTTTGTTGATCAGCTTTCGGATATTTTTCATGTTCACATGAGCCAACCTCCTATGCCAAAGCCACGATTCTTCTTCTTTCGACATGAAACACTTAGCAAGAGCATTAGTAGCACTTTTAAAAGAAACTTGATAAATGTTATCTACTATTGTGCCTACTAGTACCGTGTCAAGTGTGTCAATGTTTTTGACTAGACATTGACTCGAATGAAACTCAATTGTGTAACCCGTATCACACAATTGACTGACACTTAGGAGATTAAAAGTCATCCCCTTGACTAGAAGGACATTCTTGATTTGGAGGCATTCGGATATATGAATGTCTCCAACTCCTATAACCTTAAGACTACCATTATTACCAAAAGACACATTACCTCTATTTTTGTTTTGAATGGTAGAAAATAGTGACTTGTCCCCGGTCATGTGCTTGGAGCATCCACTATCAACAAACCAAGTTGATAGACGCTCCCCCTTTACCAATGCCTACAAGACACGAAAGATAGATGTTTTAGGTACCCAAATCTTGGGACCTAATGCATCTACAATGAAGGACTTAGGCACCCATGCCTTTGTTACCTTCTTCCTAGTCTCATGAACCCTAGAAACATGCGATCTATGAAATTGGGTTCTTGACACTAAAGAAATAAAACTAGACTCCTTAGGTTGGTATCCTAATCCAGCCTTGTTGTAGACCGCCCTTTGGGCATTTAGAATCATGTCTAGGGTCTTAGAGCTAGTTGAGAATTTCTCAAGCATTTTCTTGAGTTTCTCATCCTCACCCTTCAAGGCCTTGTTCTCATCTTCAAGGAGCTCTAGATGTAGGTCATCAACCTCATCTTCCCTAAGAGCTCTCAAGTTCTCTACTTCTTCTTTTAATGATTTATTTTCTGTTTTTGATTTTTTAAGCAAGGTAGTCAAATGTGTAATAGTCTTATAACATTTTTCTAAGTGAGAAGAGGTTACCTCTTCATCATCCGAAGATGATGAAGCCGCGGCTGAAGTGCTTGAGTCATCACTCTCGGACTCGGACTCCTCCCTTGCCATGAGTGGCAATTGCCGAGTACTCTTCTCCTTCTTCTCTTCCTCCTCCGATGAGCTTGAGGAAGATTCATCCCAAGTGGCCTTGAGAGCTTTCTTCTTCTTGGCTCTTTCCTCCTTCTTTTTGGCCTGTTCCTCCTTCTTGAGTTTTGGACACTCACTCCGGTAGTGGCCTTTCTTGCTACACTCATAGAAAGTAACGTTAGACTTATCAATATTTTGATCTACAGTCTTACCTTTGTATCTCCTGTTTCTTCTCATGATCCTCCTCACAAAATTTGCCATCTCGCTTGATGATGATCCACCTTCATCATCGGACTCGGAGGAGGATGAAAATGAAAGAATCTCTTTCTCCTTCTTCTTTCCTTTCTTTCTTCTCCCATCCTTGCTCTTTTCTCCTGCAACCAAAGCTATACCTTTCTCCTTTTGACCTTTGTTAGCAAGTTCATGAAGTTCCATTTCACAAAAGAATTCATCTAGCTTTACAATGGAAAGATCCTTGGAAACCTTGTAGGCATCTACCATAGATGACCACAAGGCATTCCTTGGAAAGGATTTAAGAGCGTACCTTACTAGATCGCGATTCTCCACGCGTTCATCCACGGAATGTAGACCATTGATGATTTCCTTGAACCTCCCATGTAGTTCACTTACCGTTTCATTTTCCTTCATGGTGAGATTTTGTAGTTGATTCAAGAATAGGTCTCTCTTGGCTATCCGAGAATCACGAGTTCCTTCTTGGAGCTCGATAAACTTGTTCCATAAATCTTTTGCACTCGAGAATGGACCTACCTTGACGAGTTGGTCCTTGGCAATCCCACGTTGTAAGGTGACTACAGCCTTGGCATCGGCTTGCCCTTTACGAGTTTGTTCAATAGACCACCTTGATGAATCGAGTTCCTTACCTTCTTCATCCTTCGGTGGTGTGAATCCTTCCTTGACCGAGAACCACATGGAGATATCAGTCTTGAGGTAATACTCCATGCGGCTCTTCTAGTACTGGAAATCTGCTCCATCGAAGAAGGGTGGTCTGTTTGTGTTGAATCCTTCCTTCATGGCCATCTTCTTGCTCCTTTGGATGTTAGTCCAGATGAAAAGCACCAGGCTCTGATACCACTTGTTAGGATCTTAGATGGCTAGAGGGGGGGTGAATAGCCTCTTAAAAACTTAAACAAAGATTTCTACAGAGAAACTTGTTAGCACAGCGGAATTAGGAAACTAAAACAAAGGAAACAAGCACACTAACACACGGATTTACGAGGTTCGGGGATAACTTGCCCCTACTCCTCGGCGTGTCCGTAAGGTGGACGACTCCTTGATCTTCGGTAGATCGCACCCCGGATAAATTTCGGCTAAAGATCCTCCTTCTCGGTGGAGTAACCTCTCCACAAAGTCTCAAGAAATATATATGTTAAAGCACAAGACTTACAGAGCTCGGTGGCAAAGAAGAATGAACTAATGCTTACAACCATGTGAGGATCAGTGGAAACAAGAACTCACAGATCGCAGTTTTTCACACGAGAGCTCAAGAACGATCAATAGAACTTTTTCACTTTCTTGCTTGCTTCTACTTCTTTACTCTCGCTGTTTTCTGCTTCTTAAGCCCCTGTTCTCTGCTCTGCTGTCACGGATTGTGGCAAATCTGTACAAAATCATCGCTGCAGCTAATCCCTCTTCCTCCTTACCTGATCCTCTGAACTCACACCAATGAAATCACAGTCTTCACTGGTGTCTTCTGAGCTCGAACCAATCACCAGGAGTCAAGCGGATCGCGGCCAGATCTCACCAGTAGCCGTTGATGCTTCAAATGCACCATGCACCGCGAATCACAGCAGAAAGTCCATTTGTCGTATTCCTCTTATGGACTTAATTTGAAATTATGCTTGGAATGGTGCCTGTAATCCTGCAAACTCAAAAGCTAACAGCACAGAGGGTTATATCACATGAATCAGGCAAATCAGATGCAGTGGAGGAATCGCAGAACATCGAACAAATCAGATTATGTGTGGATCGATCACCAGACCGATCCATGGACCGATCAGGACATATCCTGATCGGTCGTGGAGACCGATCAGGCCGAAGCTGGATCGGTCTCCATGACCGATCCTTCCCTCTTCTCTTCGCAATAGCATCTCCTGATCGGTCTACAGACCGATCAGATTACACTCAGTGTGCTACTGAGTGTTTCCTGATCGGTCACCAGACCGATCAGGAAACTAGTTTCACTGGATCGGTCTGCCGACCGATCCACTGTCTCATGTACCACTAGATCGGTCTGCCGACCGATCCAATGCACCATGGAATATCCACTTAGGTCCCTTTCTGACCTAATCCGGAGAACAAACTACCGAGCCCTCTCCGACTCAGTCAGGTCCAGAGAACGAGCTACCGAGCCCTCTCTGACCTAGTCCAGAAAATGAGCTACCGAGCCCTCTCCGACTTCGTCAGGTCCAGAGAACGAGCTACCGAGCCCTCTCCGACTTCGTCAGGTCCAGAGAACGAGCTACCGAGCCCTCTCTGACCTCGCGTGCCAAGTTTCCAACTTGGACTTTTCCCTTCCACACGATCAAACTTGATCAGTAATCAATCCGAGTCCAAATAACATATGATACAAACTTAAATCAGTGTCAACATCAAAACAACAGCTAGGTCAGACTGTATCAACATTTATGACACTCTCGGTCTGACGACCTATTGTACTTATACCTTGGTCCTGGTTAGTACAGTTTTCTCCTGTATTCCTCAGTTGCATTTATCTTTCTTGTATCAGGAGACTGTATGCATGATTAGTGCTAGTTGTTATATTCTTTATTATGCATATCAGTTGTTACCCGCTGAGTGTTGGACTCACACCCTTCTCCGTTGTTATTTTCAGGTTGATGCTGTCCGGAGAGAGTTCCAGTCGCTAGTCCCCTGCAGTCCGCGAGGATGGTTATTTGTCTTTTGGTGTTCTTTTCTAGACCATGTTTGGACTTGTTCCATTTTGGATACTTTGGATCTTGTATGGATTGTTTTACTTGTGGATGACTTTTATTTGGAATTGTTTTTACTACATGCCTGCCTGGACGGCAGAAGAGGTAAGTTGATCTTATCATCGGATTTGAGTTTTATGAGTGTAGTGGAGTAGGAATATGTTTTGAGCTTTATGAGTGTAGTTGAGTAGGGTTGTTTTTGAGTCATATTATCACTGTTACAGTTTATTAAATTATTAACTGCGTGGGTGATTGTTTATATTATTGTTATTGTTCCGCCCGTGTTGGCTGAGGTATATGTGGCTCAGAGGGCGATGTAGAAAGTTTCAGATTGTCCGCCGTACAGGGGAGATGTTGTCGAAATTTCTTCGGGCAGGGACTCCTCCGGGGCGTGACAGTTAGATCGCTAAGTTCATGCCTATTCATTTTGGACAGCGATATCTCATGGGTTCGGCTACCATTTCGGTAGTGATCGAGCTCCGACTGTAAACAAACAAGAAACCACCCGCAACACCTTCTTTAGCGCTTTCTTCGACTGAGAGATAGCAAAGGTGTATCTTGTTGAGGTAAGGAATAGATGAATTGTTTCATTTCTGATAGCGTACACAGATTTGGAGCTAGGAAAGGTTAAGGATAATGCTAGTGAGGATTTGATTTAGCTAATTAATTTATATGTAATTAGCTAAATCTGTATATCATGTATTACAAGACTTTGATTTGAGACGGTGTCTCGACGAGGATTTATTCGGATACGATCCTTTCATTGGAGGCGGGTACCTCTTGACTTATCTTTTATGATATTGTCAATTGGATATGTATAGTATTTTATAGCTACAAGCAATGATCATGTTTGTCTTTGGTATGTCATGGTTTGATACCCATAGCATGTTTTGTTTTGTCGCTTGTTATGTATCCATGTTTATACCTTGTGATCATTGCCATGAGTACCTTAGTTCCTAGAGTAAGTGACATACCATGCTTTACTGAGTTTAGGACTAGACTCTGGATTTTTATTATCTAACATGTGTATCTATATTTTTATAACATACCTGATCTATGTACCTAGACCTTTTGCTTTGATCCATGTATGTTGTTGGTACATATTTTTATGAAGGTGGATATGTTCAGGACCTAGGTTGTTATACCATAGAGGACCTGTATACCCTAGATCTATGGATTTGACTTACTTGTATTAGGGTACACATTTTTATATATATATGTGGATTTGGTTCAGGATTTTGTCATGCTTAGTTTCATGCACCATTCGCATGATTGCATGCTGCGTGATAGGTTGCTCCATTATTGTAGAGCATATCGCCAGTTTCATCACTGTTCCGTGCTCCGTTGGTCCGCTCATGGGTAGCGTGACGCAGCGTGGTAGCACGTCAGTTTTGCTCTGTTCGGTGCTCCATTGGTCCGCTCATGGGTAGTGTGACGCAGCGTGGTAGCACGTCAGGGATCCCTCCCCGTCATGGTGTACCGGGAGATGAGAGCATTGCGCTCCCCCATTTATGATCTGGGGTAGGAGTATGTGTGTACTCCGACAGCATCCCATCCACTCGGTCACTCATCAGGAGTAGTGACGTCAGAGTGCACGGTTATCACAGCCCTACCCACTCAGTCTCACCATTGTGTGTGAGATGGCTGACTGGTGTCAGGGGTGACCATGACATTGGCATCATACGCATTGATACATTTATTACTTGTGCTTGCTGCATTTATTTACTGCATTTGGTTGGATGCATATGTATGACATGCATACAGGATTTATGACACTCTCGGTTTGACGACCTTTTGTTTTGGATAGGAGTTCCTGGTGAGTACAGCTTCCTCAGTTACCTTTCAGTTTTGCATATTTCCTATATATGATTAGGAAGTTGTATTCCATGCTTATTGCTGTTAGATATATCTTACTAGGCATGTCTATTGGTATTCGCTGAGTTGTTGAACTCACCCCTGTGAACACTATCTTTTTCAGGTACCAGGTTGGTTATGATGTCGCTTGGAGTATCCTGTCTGCTGGTCCCCACGTCACCTCAAAAGATCTATCAGTTTCATTTATGTTTTGTTTGTTTTATGTGTCAGTGTGTTTAGTTTGTGCTCCTGTTTTATTTCTGGAGTTTTGAAGTTGTTATGTGGTATTTTGTATTATTGTTGGTTGTGTAAGCCTAGCCGGCTAGCAGTTTTGTGTTTGGTTTGTATTTGGTTTCTGTCATTTTCCGTTGTGTTTTGGTTTTGGTACAGCCGAGTGGGATGCTTTACATATAACTGCGTTGTTGTGTTTTTATTGTATCAGCCGAGTAGGCTGTATCATATAACTGTGTGGTTGTGTGTATATTCCAGCCGCTTGTGGCTGATGTATATTGTGCATGTAGAAATGATTCAGATTGTCAGCCGTACAGGGGAGGTGCTGTCGAAATTTCTTCGGACAGGGACTCCCCCGGGGCGTGACAGCTCCAATCCGACTTAGAACAATTTCGGAACTCTAAGTCGAGATCTTGACTAGATTCCGGTCTCGGAGAGACGGAATCTAATTAATATTATTTCTGTTAAACTATGAACTGTGCTAATAATATATTTTGCAGGAGATATAAGTGTCTCAGACTAACGTTTTCTTGCAGAAAGGAAGCTGCTGGAAATCAAGGTCCAGGAGCCCGGAGGTCTGGACGCCCGGGAGGTACCCGAGCGCCCGGAGGTCCGGACGCCCGGGAGGTACCCGAGCGCCCGGAGGCAAAGTTTTATCCCCAACGTCGCTATGCCACGTGGAGTTTGTTGGGACCTTGACGTCCGCTGGAAGGGGGTGAATAACGTCTCACTCAAATCGATCGCTTCTTATAATATTAGTTCACAGCGAAAATACAAAATCAAATACTAACAAGAGAAAGCAAACCTAACACGTTGATTTAACGTGGTTCGAAGATAAAGCTCCTACTCCATGGCTGTCCGTAAGGTGGACGATCCTGATCTGTCGGTGGTTGATTCCCCGGAAGACCTCCGGCTAGCTCAAGCTCCTTGTCGGTGGAGAAACCTCGCCACAAACACTTGAATACAAGCACACCGATCACACGAAGACTTGGGAGACTCTAATAGGCTTTAACCAAGTCTATTTCGTCAATCATGCCCAAGCACCTCGAGCTCTATTAAATAGAGCTCGAGAGGAAAACACTAAGCTGTTTTCCCGCTACCAGTCGACTGGTGTATGCACCAGTCGACTGGTCCTTTAAGTGAAGTCGACCGTTACCCAACGTTCGGTTACCAGTCGACTGCTACAGTGTACCAGTCGACTGCTACAGTGTCACAACAGTACTGCTACAGTGTCACTACAGTACTGCTACAGTAAATCCTAAAAACACATAGAATTTTGCCCTGAGTACAATCACTCATCACTCGTCCTCGCCCGATCAACCTAGACCTAGCCTTCTAGCCTCCTCCATCAGCATCGCGTTCCTCAAATGTCTCCCCATCCTTCACGTCTTGCCTTCTGGAGCTTCCTTCGACCTTGTCCATATTGTCGGGTCTTCCTTTGCCAAGAGGCTCCTCACCTCTGGAAGTTCATCCATTGCCAAGTCACACTTGGACTTATGTTGTCAAGACTACATGCTTGGACTTACACCGCCAAGACTCATTCTTGGACTTTTCTCATTTGCCAAGATCACACTTGGACTTTCCTTGTTGTACCTGTATCCTGCACACTCACAATGCATATCAAATACAACAATAAACCTAACTTAAACCTTTGCTCAAACATCAAAACCTAGGGCACCTCGATTACTCCAACAATCTCCCCCTTTTTGATGTTTGGCAACCTGTTTAAGTTAGGGAAACATAAATACAATACATATGCAAATCAACTCATGCATAAATAATGGAACCTAAATCCCTAGGCTCCCCCTTCACCTAAGCTCTCCCTTGAGATAGGATTTCCCGCAAAGGTAAACTTCTCCCCCTTTGCCTAAACAATCGCTCCCCTTTCACCTAAGCTCCCCCTCGAGCTAGGATTTCTTGCAAAGGTGTATAGGTTTCCCACTTAAACCTAAACTTCTCCCCCTTTGCCATACATCAAAAAGAGCTCCAACAATATCCCAATTGTTGAAAACATGTCATCCAAATTGACCCTAAACTCATGTATTTACCCCCCATGGATTTCATACATTTAAACGAGTTGACACGGTCAAGAACTGTCAAGAACAACGTTGAAAAATACTTTTAGGCTGGTATCAGTCGACTGAACTAGGTACCAGTCGACTGCCCCCTTCGATTTCCACTCACAGAACCTTCTGTGTTCGAAATAGACTGTTACCAGTCGATTGGTATCGGAACCAGTAGACTGGCCTCATCAAAATGAGCTTACAGAGACATTCTGTGCTAAAAAACATTGTTACCAGTTGACTGGTAACTGTACCAGTCGACTGATACTCTTTTTGGGTAAAAATCAACCTTTTTTTACTTACTTTCATAAATGCGCCAAAAATTCTATAGACCTCCAAAAAATCTCAAATTTTGTGGAGAAGTCTATTTTATCCATGTTTACTTGGGAAAAATATATATAAAAATATATTTTTCACAGATCCCAATATTGACACAAAATTCAAAACTAGCTAAATAGTTCAATTGAACATTGACCTAAAGTCCTAGTTTTGGCTTCCTCTTGATGTATCTGCCCACACTAAATCACAATACTTCCCTAGCATGGGTTTATATGACATCTAAACATCAAAAACTAATTTTTATGCAATATGACCCCCAATGTCATATTTTCATGCATGAAACACATCCCAATTATGCTAACCCACTAGGTTAGAGACTTAAGTCCGTCTCCTAACCACTTGGCACATTTGATAACCCATCTATCATGGGTCCCAAAGGCTCTTCCTAACCTTAGGAATCTTAACCTTAGTCACTGATCCGGCGGTAAGAATGGGGGACCCACTTCCTGAAGGGTCCCAGCCTGAGGACGGATGGAGGGCTGACTAAGCGGGTAATGGCCGCGTCAAGCAGTTGAGGTTCCACTGTACAAAAATTTTGTACAAAGGTCTGAACCTTTTCCTAGCTACCATGTGTTCTTTTAAATTAAATTTTGGATCGCCTGCGGAACTTAACACGTTTGATCCAAAACTTAATCTATTCGTTCTTTTAGGTTTTGACTTGGGTCTCCTGCGGAACTTAACACGTTACCCAAATCACCTTAAGTTATTAATTCCATTAAATATTAATTTCCATAATTGGTTCCCAGTACTGACGTGGCAAGGCACATGGCCTTCTTGGATATGGGAGCAACCACCACCGACTAGACAAAACCTTTTATAGAAAGCTAATATTTAATTTCCTAAAATAACTTTAGGTTAACCGAAAAGAACAATCAAATCACAAGGATAAATAAAACAAAAGAACAAAACATCGAAAAACATATTCGAAATACTAGAACGTAAGCCTCTTGTATTTGGTATTATTTCCATAAATAACTAGTATGATGCGGAAAAAGAAAAACTACTAGTTATACCTTCTAGAAAGACCTCTTGATCTTCTATCGTATTCCTCTTCTAACCTCGGACGTTGTGTGGGCAATGATCTTCCGAGATGAGAACCACCAAGCACCTTCTTCTTCCTTACAAGTTTCGGCCATCAAAACTTCTCCTAGGATGAAGAGGTTCGGCCACCACCACCATGCTCCAAGGGATGCTAGAAAAGAGGCTTCTTTTCTCTCCTTCTTCTCCTTCTTAGATCCGGCCACCAAAGCTATCTCCACCATGAGAAGGTTTCGGCCACACAAAGGAGAGGAGAGGAAAGAAAGGGCCGGCCACACCCAAGGAGAAAAGAGAGGAAAAATAGAATAGAGTCGTTAGCCTTGAAGCCTCCTCTACCCCCTCTTTTATAATCCTTGGTCTTGGCAAATAAGGAAAATTTAATAAAACTTCCTTAATTCTTTTGCCATTGAAAAGGAAAATTTATTTAATTAAAATAATTTTCTCTTTTCAAATTATAATGACCACTCTTCTCCCCAAAACAAGGAGAGTTTTAATTAAAACAAAATTAAAACTTCCTAATTTGTTTCTAGAAATTTATAAAAATTTCTCCAATAATTTTAATCCCTTCATGATTGGTTAATAAAAGAAATTTTATAAATTAAAATCTTTCTTTTAAACATGTGGATAATTTCCAAAAGGAAAGTTATCTCTAAAATTAAAATCTCCTTTCAATCTACAAATAAGGAAAGATATTAAATCTTTTCTTAATCTTTTATAGAAACTAATAAAAGAGAATTTTTAATTTTTAAACTTTCTTTTAAATCATGAATATAATTAAAAGGAAAGTTTTTACCAAAATTAAAATCAACCTTTTAATCTACAAATAAGGAAAGAGATTTTAACTCTTCTCTTAATCTTTTGTAGAATCTTATAAAAGGAAGGATTTAAATTTTTAAACTCTCTTTTAAATTATATTATCCACATAAGAAAAATTTTAAAATTAAAATTCCTTTTTATTTTAATAGGGACGACCACATGAATTCACCCATGAACATACCCATGGCCGGCCCTAGCTTGGTCTCCAAGCTAGCTTGGCCGGCCCCTATAGGATGGGTAAGAAGGTGGGTATAGTACTCTATAATTAAGAGGCTACGATAGGGACCGAGAGGAGGAATTGGTTTTGGTCTCCCGATAAAATTAAGCATCCGTGCTCGCCACACAACTTAATTTTATCAATAATAATTCATTCCACTAAAGAACTATTATTGAACTAGCACCAATCCCAAATTACATTTTGGGCTCCTTCTTATTATGGTGTGTTAGTCTCCTGTGTTTAAGATAACAAATGTCCACTAATTAAGTAAGTTCGACAACTCGCTTAATTAATATCTAGCTCAAGAGTAGTACCACTCAACTTCATCATCATGTCGGACTAAGTCCACCTGCAGGGTTTAACATGACAATCCTTATGAGCTCCTCTTGGGGACATTCTCAACCTAGATCACTAGGACACAGTTTCCTTCTATAATCAACAACACACACTATAAGTGATATCATTTCCCAACTTATCGGGCTTATTGATTTATCGAACTAAATCTCACCCATTGATAAATTAAAGAAATAAATATCAAATATATGTGCTTGTTATTATATTAGGATTAAGAGCACACACTTCCATAATAACTGAGGTCTTTGTTCCTTTATAAAGTCAGTATAAAAGGAACGACCTCAAATGGTCCTACTCAATACACTCTAAGTGTACTAGTATAATTATATAGTTAAAATAAACTAATACCTAATTACACTACGACCTTCCAATGGTTTGTTCCTTTCCATCTTGGTCGTGAGCCACTGTTTATAATTTATAAGGAACCGATAACATGATCTTCTGTGTGTGACACCACACACCATGTTATCTACAATATAAATTAATTGAGATACTACATTTATCATAAATGTAGACATTTGACCAATGTGATTCTTATTTCTAGATAAATGTTCATACCAAAAGCTAGGCTTTTAGTATACACTCTAACAATCTCCCACTTATACTAAAAGACTAAGCTGTCATATCTGATTCCCAACCCTTCAATATGCCCATCAAAAGCTCTTGCCTTAAGGACCTTAGTGAAAGAATCTATAGGTCATCACCTGATGCAATCTAGGCAGCAACAACTTCTCCTCGTTTATACGATTTCTCGTATTGGGTGGTACTTGCGCTCTATTGTGTTTACTTGCCTTATAGACTTATGGTTTCTTCGAGTTTGCTACTGCACCAACATTATTACAATAAATTGTAACAATCTTTGGACAAACCAGAAATCATATCTAAGTCTATCTTGAGGTTATTGAGTCATTCAGCTTTTATGGCTACCTCAGAGGCTTGCCATATACTAAGCTTCTATGGTGGAGTCCAGAAAAACACCTATGCTTATCACTCTTCCATAGTTATGACTTTACCTCCTAAAGTAAACACAAATCCCCGAGGTTGACTTATTATTATCCCTATTCGATTGGAAGCCAAAATCCATGCAACCCACTAGGACAAAATTAACTGCCTTGTAAGCTAGCATATAATCTCTAGTGTCTCTAAGGTACTTCAATATATGCTTTACTATAGTCCACTGTCCTTGTCCAGGGTTACTTTGATATCTGCTAACTATGCCCTTGGCAAAACAGATTTCTGATCTCGTGCATAGCATATATTAGGCTTCCGATAGTCGAAGCATAAAGAACTGCCTTTATTTCCTTTATCTCCTTTGATGTCTACAGAGACATATCTTTAGATAAAGTTACTCCATCCTAAAAAAGTAAGAAACCTTTCTAGGAGTTTTGCATGCTTAAAACGAGCAAGGATTTTTCCGATGTATGAAGCTTGGAATAAGTAAAATATTCTTTTCTTGCGATCCCTTATTACTTTGATCTCAAGAATATATACATTCTCCCAAGTCCTTTATATCGAATTGTTTGGACAACCATATCCTTACTTCTGACAACATTTTGATATTGTTTCCAACTACCAAAAATGTTATCTACGTATAGTACAAGAAATACCACCACTCTTCCATCTCACCTTTTGTATACACAAGACTTATCCAGTTACTAAATGAATCCAAAGGTCTGGATTACTTTGATAAACTGGATGTTCCAAGACCTTGAAGCTTTGTATCAGTCCATAGACTGATTGAGCTTACACAAGATGCTCTTAGCCCTTTGCAATGAACCCTTACGGTTGCTTTATATGGATGTTTTTCAAGACTTCCATTAAGGAATCTTGTCTTGACATCCACTTAGATAAAAGAATCCGGATAGACTTAAGCATGGCTACCAAAAGTTTCCTTTTCATCTAGCCTTCTTTGAAAGTTTCTACCTTCCTGTCTATCCCTCTTTTCCTATTATAGACCTTTTATACCCAAAGGCTTTTACACCATTTGGTGGTTCTACAAGCTTCATTTTATTAGAATACATATATTCTAATTACATTATTCATTACTCTTTGCCAAGATATTGCATCTTTATCTTGGAGTGCTTCGTCATATGTCCAGAGATCAGGTTCATGTCCTCCAGGGATCGAGTCCAAAAACTCTCCCAAAACATGAATCTTTTTAGGTTGCCTAACAACCCTCCCACTACGACAAGACACTTTCTGCAATTGTATATCATTTGTGATACGTGTTGCAGTTTCCTTGTGGTATCTCATCTTGTACAATTGGTACTAGATTAGACATGTCTTTTATTATTTCCTTAAAAACAAGTTTTCTTATGGGCACATGGTTTATTACATAGTCCTTTTCTAAAAATCGGTCATTGATGCTAATAATGACCTTCTGATTTTTAAGACTATAAACCTACTTTCATTTTACTAGGATAACCCACAAACAAGTGAATCATTGTCTCTCTTCTGCATATGTGCTGGACTACCTGAATCCGAATATGCTTTGAAATAGGCTTACACCTATTCAGCAATTCTATATGAGTAGAGAGTTCTGACTTTAGAAGGTACTATATTCACTCCCGTTTCCAGAGTATATCCTTAAAATGATTTTGATAATATTCTAAATAACTCATCAATCTACTTATTTCCATAAGAGTCCTATACCTTTCTTTTTCTTCACCATTCTGTTGGGGTGTACCAGGTGCAGTTAGTTGGGATTGAATCCCTACTTCTGATAAGTGACTCCTAAATTCTCCCAAGAGGTACTTGCCACTATGTTCTTACCATAGTGACTTTTACTTTAACATTTCTCCGCATCAGCCTTGTACTATTTGAACTAATCAAAGTACTTAGTCTTGCGATACATTAAGTAAATTTATTTGTATCTTGAATAGTTGTCTATAAAATAGACGAAATATTCAATACTACCTCTTGTCTGGATAGTCATAAGATCACACAAATCAGAATGAACCAATTTCAACATATCTTTGACTCCATACCCCTTAGACTTAAAAGCTTCTTGGTTATTTTTCCTTCCAAGTAAGACTCGCAGGTTGGAAAGATTTCCACTACTAATGAACCCAAAAGTTCATCAGCTACCAATGAATCCTACTCAAGTTAATATAACCTAGCCTTAGATGCCAAAGATATTAATGGTTCATTTCCGAAGGTTGCTTTCTCTTAAAATTAGAAGATGTGTTACTAATTTTCATTTGTTGTATCGTGAGAGTTATTGGATTTATAAATTGCCAACCAACGTACCAGAACAGATAACTTCCCTCTTTTTCTTAATAACAACTTTGTTATTAAAAGAGGCAGAATATCAAGTTCTTTGAATAGTTTAGAAACTGAAAACTAGTTCTTTCTAAACTTGGTGCGTAAAGACAATTACTCAAAAATCCATGTTTTATTCTTATCAAAAGATAAACATCTCCCACTGCAACAGCTACCATTTTTACAGTAGTGCCCATGTGGACGGTGTTTTAATTTCATTTAGTTGCCGGGTTTCCTGGAACCCTGCAATGAATTGCGGACATGATTGATGGCATCTGTATCTACACTCCAGGTTCTGGTAGATAACACCACTAAACATGTTTCAACTAATGAATTAAATACACCTATATTGTTCTTAGTTCTAAGAAGACAGTCTACCTTAATGTCCAAGTACTATTTCCAATCATTACAATTGGGACTACTAAGTCTTTTCTATAGTATGACTATTAGGGATTGACAAACATTTTAAATCCTAAGAATTACAAAAATATTTGGTCAAGATCAACTCCTTAAAATTTCCATGAATTTTGTGTATACAAAATCGAAGAGGAGATTTTATTCATTAATTTTATTATCTCGTCAACTTTACTTTATGACGAATAAAATTAATAGTTGATCTGTCTTTGATCAAATATTTGGTCAAAAACTTTTGAATTTAAAAAATATTGATTCCTCAAACAATATTATTTAAATTCACCAACACCTCAAACACCGTGAATTTTGCATGCCACGTTAGTGTGGACGTATACAAATTCAACATTTGTAAAAGGAGGGTTTTAACCCATTAATTTTATTATCTTGTCAACCTAACTTTTTGACAAATAAAATTAATAGTTGGTATCATTTGGTCACACAAATAATAGCAGTGACTCCGATGGGGAGGATACTATTAGATGTGTCTAAGTGTATACCATTACTTGACACTAAGTCCATTAATAAGATTATGCCCTTCCGTTGGGGAAGATCACACGCTCTTAATTAACTTCCTATAGTCATCCAAAATGGAAGTCATTCTAGTGATCCACAAACAAGCTCATCCGTTATGGAGGAAGATACTCGAGCACGCGCGAGTTTGTTTGCATCACTTACAAACCGATAATGGAGACCATGGGATTTACTTAAAATCCCTCTCCCATAGTTATTTATAAATGAGGAATTTTAACTATGCTAGCCTACTAAATATGTAAACTAACATGCACACACAAAATATAAAAGCAATAAATAGAAAATCTAATTTTCAACTATTATGGCTTTTATCTCTTGTTATCCTCCGTGTGTTGTCATCCCAAGTTGCTGCCATATTTGGCCACAGAAGGTTCCATGCTTTGCTAGTTCGATCCGCGTCCTTAGAAGGTTCCACGCTTTGCAAGATTCGATCCACGACATAAATAGAATTTTACATTTTGATCCTATATTCCTCGAAGGAATGTACATGTAAACTAGATCGAACATAAAATAAAATTTACATCCATCGATCCTATATTCCATAAAAGGAATGTACATGTAACTAGATCAAAAATAAAATCCTAATAAAACTAAATACAGCTCCTGCTGTATTTTATAATACAATCATGCACACACAATAAAATGCCCTTGACATGTCCAAGGGTCCAATCACACATAATAACTATAAGCCATAATAGTTGGATCCTGCATCCACAAAGTTAGCACATCCTACTATTAACCTGCCTAAATTATGTATGACATGTGCATAATTAAACTAATACCAAATACACAGAGGCAAAATCCTAGCTCTGATACCAATTGTTGGTTGCTACTCGGAAAACCTAGAGGTTCCACTGTACAAAAATTTTGTACAAAGGTCTGAACCTTTTCCTAGCTACCATGTGTTCTTTTAAATTAAATTTTGGATCTTGAACTTAACACGTTTGATCCAAAACTTAATCTATTCGCTCTTTTAGGTTTTGACTTGGGTCTCCTGCGGAACTTAACACGTTCGACCCAAATCACCTTAAGTTATTAATTCCATTAAATATTAATTTCCATAATTGGTTCCCAGTACTGACGTGGCGAGGCACATGACCTTCTTGGATATGAGAGCAACCACCACCGACTAGACAAAACCTTTTATAGAAAGCTAATATTTAATTTCCTAAAATAACTTTAGGTTAACCGAAAAGAACAATCAAATCACAAGGATAAATAAAACAAAAGAACAAAACATCGAAAAACATATTAGAAATACTAGAACGTAAGCCTCTTGTATTTGGTATTATTTCCATAAATAACTAGTATGATGCGGAAAAGGAAAAACTACTAGTTATACCTTCTAGAAAGACCTCTTGATCTTCTATCGTATTCCTCTTCTAACCTCGGACGTTGTGTGGGCAACGACCTTCCGAGATGAGAACCACCAAGCACCTTCTTCTTCCTTACAAGTTTCGGCCATCAAAACTTCTCCTAGGATGAAGAGGTTCGGCCACCACCACCATGCTCCAAGGGATGCTAGAAAAGAGGCTTCTTTTCTCTCCTTCTTCTCCTTCTTAGATCCGGCCACCAAAGCTATCTCCACCATGAGAAGGTTTCGGCCACACAAAGGAGAGGAGAGGAAAGAAAGGGCCGGCCACACCCAAGGAGAAAAGAGAGGAAAAATAGAATAGAGTCGTTAGCCTTGAAGCCTCCTCTACCCCCTCTTTTATAATCCTTGGTCTTGGCAAATAAGGAAAATTTAATAAAAACTTCCTTAATTCTTTTGCCATTGAAAAGGAAAATTTATTTAATTAAAATAATTTTCTCTTTTCAAATTATAATAGCCGGCCACTCTTCTCCCCAAAACAATGAGAGTTTTAATTAAAACAAAAATTAAAACTTCCTAATTTGTTTCTAGAAATTTATAAAAATTTCTCCAATAATTTTAATCCCTTCATGATTGGTTAATAAAAAGAAATTTTATAAATTAAAATCTTTCTTTTAAACATGTGGATAATTTCCAAAAAGGAAAGTTATCTCTAAAAATTAAAATCTCCTTTCAATCTACAAATAAGAAAAGATATTAAATCTTTTCTTAATCTTTTGTAGAAACTAATAAAAGAGAATTTTTAATTTTTAAACTTTCTTTTAAATAATGAATATAATTAAAAGGAAAGTTTTCACCAAAATTAAAATCAATCTTTTAATCTACAAATAAGGAAAGAGATTTTAACTCTTCTCTTAATCTTTTGTAGAATCTTATAAAAGGAAGGATTTAAATTTTTAAACTCTCTTTTAAATTATATTATCCACATAAGAAAATTTTAAAATTAAAATTCTTTTTTATTTTAATAGGGACGACCACATGAATTCACCCATGAACATACCCTAGCTTGGTCTCCAAGCTAGCTTGGCCGGCCCCTATAGGATGGGTAAGAAGGTGGGTATAGTACTCTATAATTAAGAGGCTACGATAGGGACCAAGAGGAGGAATTGGTTTGGTCTCCCGATAAAATTAAGCATCCGTGCTCGCCCACAACTTAATTTTATCAATAATAATTCATTCCACTAAAGAACTATTATTGAATTACCGCACCAATCCCAAATTACATTTTGGGCTCCTTCTTATTATGAGTGTGTTAGTCTCCCTGTGTTTAAGATAACAAATGTCCACTAATTAAGTAAGTTACTGACAACTCACTTAATTAATATCTAGCTCCAAGAGTAGTACCACTCAACTTCATCGTCATGTCGGACTAAGTCCACCTGCAGGGTTTAACATGACAATCCTTATGAGCTCCTCTTGGGGACATTCTCAACCTAGATCACTAGGACACAGTTTCCTTCTATAATCAACAACACACACTATAAGTGATATCATTTCCCAACTTATCGGGCTTATTGATTTATCGAACTAAATCTCACCCATTGATAAATTAAAGAAATAAATATCAAATATATGTGCTTGTTATTATATTAGGATTAAGAGCACACACTTCCATAATAACTGAGGTCTTTGTTCCTTTATAAAGTCAGTATAAAAGGAACGACCTCAAATGGTCCTACTCAATACACTCTAAGTGTACTAGTGTAATTATATAGTTAAGATAAACTAATACCTAATTACACTACGACCTTCCAATGGTTTGTTCCTTTCCATCTTGGTCGTGAGCCACTGTTTATAATTTATAAGGAACCGATAACATGATCTTCTGTGTGTGACACCACACACCATGTTATCTACAATATAAATTAATTGAGCAACTACATTTATCATAAATGTAGACATTTGACCAATGTGATTCTTATTTCTAGATAAATGTTCATACCAAAAGCTAGGCTTTTAGTATACACTCTAACACTTGGCACATTTGATAACTCATCTATCATGGGTCCCAAAGGCTCTTCCTAACCTTAGGAATCTTAACCTTAGTCACTGATCCGGCGGTAAGAATGGGGGACCCACTTCCTGAAGGGTCCCAGCCTGAGGACGGATGGAGGGCTGACTAAGCGGGTAATGGCCGCGTCAAGCAGTTGAGCAGGTCCGAGCGGAGCCAGAGATAACCTAGCCATAGGCTGGGGTTTCCGACGCCAAGACGGGAGGACTGAATGGCCGAGCGGGTGTCTGCCCGGCTGGAACCGAAGGGCCGAGAGGGTGGTCCGTTCTGCCAGGATAAGGGCGAGGATACAAAGGTTAGCCGAGCGGCCTATTCGTTTGGCTCGGGATATGGGATGTCAGCAAAGGCATATCTGATGATTATGCCGTACACAAGATTTCACGATAGAGGGTCTTGCCGTCACATCATGGAGAGGTTGATACAGTAGCGGTATAGCCTTATGGATGCCCTTCTGACAGACTCATACCTGGGCATGGTCGAAAGCAGGTGATTGCTTTGATTGGCGCGCCTCCCTTGAGAGGTCTATATAAGGTCTCCATTTCTTCACCGGAGGTATCTTAATATCTGAAGCCACCTCTTTGTTATTCCTCGCTGACTTGAGCGTCAGACCCCCCCCACCCCGGCTCGGTTTTGTTGCGGGTTCGCGGAGCACTCGAGGATCGGAGCGCCACATCCCAGCGTCCGTTGACTCTGGTTGGATAGGATCAAATTGGCCGTCGTGGGAGCACACGCATCCGGCGGAGGCAATGGACGATCTTTGGAAGACTACATAGTGGTACTCTCACAAGAAGAGTTGGGCGCTATAGTCGAGGCGAGGCAGCCAAGATAGTGGCGCGACAAAAGGAGAAAGCACAGGTGAGCGAGCACAACAGCAAACCTCGGCTTCAGCAGACCGCCCGAATATGTTTCAACAGGAGGGTTCCCTCGGGCACTCTTCCGTACTCCCAATCGCGCCCGCTCACGGGGAGCAAGGATCTTCATCGATGAGCCTCCCGCTCGGGATCATAGGAAGGGCAAAGCCCCGCGAGCGAACGCCGGGTTCACCGACAGTTCTCTGAAGCCATACATCGGGATCCGTTACCAAAATACTATAAACCACCGCCGATCGGAGCTTACAATGGGACGACCGACCCCGACGATCATTTGGGGAAGTTCGACAGCATCGCCACCTTGCATCAGTACTCCGATGGCGTAAAGTGCCGGGTATTTCTCACTACTCTATCGGAATCTGCACATAGGTGGTTTCGGAGGTTGCCGGACGGCTCTATCACTAGTTTCCAGGAGTTCCGAACGGCATTTCTTCATCACTTTGCGAGCAGCCTACGTTATCAAAGGACAAGCGTCAGCCTGTTCACCATCAAACAAGAACCAAGAGAATCTCTCCGGGCGTATATACAGAGATTTAATCAGATAGCGGTGGATATCCCCACAGCCACCTCGGAGACAATGGTAAACACATTCACGCAAGGCCTCGCGGAAGGGGACTTCTTCCGCACGCTCATTCGCAAACCGCCCAGAGACTACGACCACATGCTACACCGGGCGAATGAGTATATAAATGTGGAAGAGGCGGAGGCTGCCCGACGGAAGGGAACCCATGCCGAACAGAAGCAGCCCGCTGCCCATCAGCCACCAAGAGGACCAAGAGTTGAGGCATCCCGGGCACATCATGCGAAGTCCCCGGTGGTCCAAGAGGTAGCGGCCGAGCGGAAGCATCGACTGCCTCAGTCATTTCCCTCAAAAGCAGATGCTTCGTCTCCCGAATTCAACTTATAGCAAGCCCCTCTTCTGGAACCTCAAGAGCGGGAGTTTGATGTCAAGCGATGAATTGACTACATAGGAGAAAGATGGGTGGACGGGTCGTTGAGCGGATGAAGATCCAAGCCATCGACTCAATAAAGTAGGCCCCGAGCCGTTCAGCCGGAGGTATAATATCCGAGCCAAGCGCTCGACGAAGCAGACCCCGAGCCGTTCGTCCGGGAGTACGTTATCCGAGCTGGGTGAAAGGTGCGCTAAATGTAAATTTATATACATTTCGGTCGCAAATACACTTGTAATGCAGGAAGCAAAAAGATGAAAACACATTGAGCATTCTCCGTCGAACGGCTTACCGCGTGAAGACCCCACGCCGATTCGGCAGGGGCATATAAATTATCCGAGCCAAGCGCTCGAATAACGAAGGCCCTCGGGCCGATCGGCCGGGAGGTTTATATCCGAGCTGGGAGCTCAAGGACGAAGGCCCCGAGCTGCTCAGCCGGAGGTATATTGTACGAGCCAAAGGCTCAATTCCGAAGGCCCCGTGCCGCTCGGCCGGAGGTAAATTATCGGAGCCAAGCGCTCGAGGACGAAGGCCCCGAGCTGCTCAGCCGGAGGTATATTGTACGAGCCAAAGGCTCAATTCCGAAGGCCCCGTGCCGCTCGGCCGGAGGTAAATTATCGGAGCCAAGCGCTCGAGAACGAAGGCCCCCGAGCCGATCGGCCTGGAGGGTTATATAGTACTCGTAAGCGAATGATCCGTGCTGTTCGGTCGGGCATAAATATTGTTCTAGCGCGGGATATCATACGAAGGCCAAGGTCGCTCGACCTGGTAAGGAGTTAGCCTTGAAAGGCCGACGAGCTCCGTCGTTAAAGATCAAGAGTCGCGCCGACCGGCTATAAATATCCGAGCGGAAGACCGTCTAGCCCAGACGTTAAACCGTAGAGCCGCGCCGACCGGCTATAAATATCCGAGCGGAAGACCGTCTAGCCCAGACGTTAAACCGTAGAGCCACGCCGACCAGCTATAAATATCCGAGCGGAAGACCGTCTAGCCCAGACGTTAAACCGTAGAGACGAGTCGGCGTCTATAAACTCTCCGAGCGGAAGACCGTCTAGCCCAGACGTTAAACCGTAGAGACGAGCCGGCGTCTATAAACTCTCCGAGCGGAAGACCGTCTAGCCCAGACGTTAAACCGACGAGGCGGCGTCTATAAACTCTCCGGCGGAAGACCGTCTAGCCAGACGTTAAGGTAAGCCGCTACCGGCTATAAAAATCGGCGGAAGACCGTCTAGCCGACGTTAAACCGAGAGGCCGACCGGCTATAAATATCCGAGCGGAAGATCGTCTAGCCAGACGTTAAACCGTAGAGACGAGCTGCGTCTCAACTCCGAGCGGAAGACCGTCTAGCCAGACGTTAAACCGTGAGGCGAGCCGGCGTCTATAAATTCTCCGAGAGGCCGCGCCGACGAGCTCGTCGTTAAAGATCAAGAGAGCGGACGGAATACCGACGAGCTCCGTCGTTAAAAATCGAGAGCCGCGCCGACCGGCTATAAATATCCGCGCCGACGAGCTCCGTCGTTAAAGATCGAGAGCCGTGCCGATCGACTATAAATATCCACGTCGAACCCGCGACTGTGAACTTACTGGACGGAACTAAGGACGCCAAATAACGAGCGTTCGCAAGTACTAAATTAATTAAGTCCGATCGGCCATCGGTTTGCCAATACTTCGCATTCACTGAATGCAAACAGTATAGCCAATCGCTAAACGATTTCAAGGAAATCGAGTCAATTGATTGACCCAATCGGTCGTCTAGTGGGAAACACGTGGAGCTTCACTGACTCTACGAATAAGCACCAAACAGACAAGAGACGACAATGAAGGGTAAACAAAAATAGTGGCAAAGGAAGACAATTACGCCGATCGGCACGTGCAAAAATTTTACATCAGCAGAGCGGATGAAATACAGAAAGTACTTGGAAGAACTCGCTTCACTCCGGGTCCTCAAAATTAAAAAAGGCGTCCGGGATATCGTCAATCATAGTCGCCAGATCTGAAGAGGGAATGCTCAGGTCAGCAGGAAGGTGCCCCCCCTTTTTCAAGTACGCCATGGTGACCTTGACCGCCTCGGCGAAAGTTGAGGAGACGTTGCCGCCGAATTTCGCGCCGAACCGTTCCGAGCGGAGTTATTCTTGGCGCACTGCGGCTAGGCGACTCGGCTCTCCCTCCTTATATTTTTTGAGTACCGCCCGGGAAGCGGTTAAGGAATCTTGGACTGCCTTCAAGTCCACCTCAGCCTTTGTACGCTCTGCCGAACGGTCCTCCCGCTCGGCGTTCAGCTGGGCCTCCAGATCCTTGGATCGCTGATCTAGCGCACGGACATCTATTTTCATCTTGTCCAGATCAGCTATCGCTCGCTTCTTCCGGCCAGTAGCGCGTTTGGCATCCGCTTCGCGCTTCTTGACTTGGCCCTCTAGCCGAGCCACCTCTGTAGCCAGGTCGGCGGACTTCTTCTGTTCGGCCTCGAGGGCTTGTTTCCCCCGCTCGGCCGATGGACCCCCCGAGACTTGGAGTTTTTCCATGAGACCCTCCAGCTCGGCTAGCTGATGGCTAGTGGCGATTTGCTCGGCCCAATGCTGTAAGGGAAATAATAAAATCAGGAGCCAAACAGTAGCAGGGCACAAGAAGAAAAATGAACCTACCTGAGTGGCCTGCTGCATGTGGTTATCGCCGAGCTGCTTGGGCGTCATGAGGGCCACCCGAATCTGGGCGTCCTCGAAAAGTTTGGCGAGCGGACCCGTCAAGGTTATTTCATGAACGGGGCTGGATGGCCGATCGGCAGACAATAAATATTCCTCCGATGGGAATCGAAGGGTAGTCTTGATGGTCGGGTGGTAGGCACTTCCTCGACCCGTCGCTGGCAGGGACTCGCTATGGTTGATGTTTAGCCCAACCGTCGTGGCGGCAGCGAGTCCGTGGAGGAGAGCGGAAGGGCGTGCGGTGGGCGAGGGCCTGGGGTCCCGATCTGACGGCGTGCGATCCGTGGCGACCTCGATCGGCGCTGTGGTTCGCCCTCTTGGGTCGGTGGAAGGCTGGGGTCTCTTCGTTCGCCGAACTTCCATGGTGAATCCGGCCTGGGGACTCCCAACTCGGTGGAGCGGAGGAAATAGGATCCGCCTCAACCTCCGTTGAGGCGGATGGGGTAACTTTGTTGCGTCCTTTCGCCCCTGAGCTGGCTGGGATAAGACCCGCTCAGCGAGTTCTTTTTAGTAGCCGCCTCAATCTCCGGCCTTCAATTTTAGATGATCGGTAGCCTTGGGCGCCACATGACTTGGTGCGTGGAAGAAATTAAAATCGAGTTAGACAAAAGGCGAAGGGAGTAAAGAATCCTTACCCATGCGGTAGGGAGATTAGCTGAATGGGAGATAATCCAAAATGTACAACACTCCTTGAGAAGCAAGCTGAGTCGATTTTGTCGGACAACCGATTTACATGAAGGTAGGCGGATTATACAATTTGCGAGTTCAATTTGGGTCTGATGCGCCATTTGGTTGAATCTTGGCGCTCGAGGCCGTATATAGAAGAAGAACTCCTTCCAGATGCTTGTTGGAGGTCGGCATATTATCAAAAATTTGAAGCCTATTCTAGTTTGGAAAATAAAAGTGCTCAACTCAGTTGTTTGGGGTAGAAGAAGAAGTGGAATATTTTGGGGTCGAGTGGAATACTGTGCAACTTAAAGAGGACGACCACCCGCTCAGTGACCTAAAGGAATTCGGCACAAGTTGGTCGAGCGGGATGCGGAAATAATTACAAACTTCAAAATAAATGGATGGGTAGGAAATCTAAGGCATACATTGGTCCAGGAAAAAATAAATGGTACCGATCGGCGGGTTATGGGGCCGGTCGGGTCGGCTCTAACTATTTCATGGTCGTCCGGGATCCCGTACGAACGAGACGCCGAGCACCCTCCTCGTCAAATTTACTCTCCATGGTCATATACCGGGACCATGAACATCAACAGCGAGTGCGGAAGTGCTCGCCATGACTAAAGTACCAAGAAAAGAAAGAAGGAAAGAAACTGGAAGCGGAGGACGGATAAAGTTCTCAAGCAAGGGGCGAAGGAGTTCCCTCGAAGGAAAGGCGAGCGAAAGGAAGGAGAAGCTTGCGAGGAAGATGAGCGGAGAGGATCACGAGCGAAAACCACCAGAGGCAAGAACTAGGACGGAGCGATGCGGTAGTGGGCACCTTGACGGAGGGCAATTAAAGAGAATCGTAGGCGAGCGAAGGCTTTATGCGAGGTGGTCGGCCTCGTCCGTCGGATGCGGGTCACGAGAGACGTCATCTAACAGTCCATTTCAAAACAATCGGCGTCCATCGTGCGATCACCACGCGAGAAGAGCCACGTGGCGCTCTGTCACCAGGCGCAATTAATGCGCCCATACCGCGCATGCTTCGACTTAATGAAAAGGATTTGCGTGATTTTCGAGAAGATTTAGACAAGCAAACATCCACATTGAGCGCCAAGACATCCAAAACGAAGAGCCGAGCGGCTGACTTTGGCATAAAGGCCGAACGGCTCAAGGGATATTATAAGCGACGGTAAGGCGACGACCGCCCGCTCGGACACATAGTCCAGTCAGTCGGACTCACTGCCTCCTTCGACTAGACTTGAAGGGGAGGCAAGTGATCCGGTGGAAAGAATGGGGGACCCACTTCCTGAAGGGTCCCTGGAATTGGTCCAGAAAAAAAACAAATGGTACCGATCGGCGGGTTATGGGGCTGGTCGGTCGGGTCGACTACAACTATTTCATGGTCGTTCGAGATCCCGTACGTCCGAACGAGATGCCGAGCGCCCTCCTCGTCAAATTTACTCTCCATGGTCATATACCAGGGACCATGAACATCAACAACGGGTACGGAAGTGCTCGCCATGACTAAAGTACCAAGAAAAAGAAAGAAGGAAGCCGAAAGAAACTCGGAAACGGAGGACAGATAAAAGTTCGCAAGCAAGGGGACGAAAGGAGTTCCCCTCGAAAGGGAAAGGCCGAACGAAAGGAAGGGAGAAGCTTACTGAGGGAAGATGAACGGAGAGGATCACCAGAAAGCCGAAAACCACCAAGAGGCAAGAACTAGGACAGCCGGAACGATGCAGCCGTGGGCACCTTCGACGGAGGACGCGCAATTAAACAGAGAATGCAGCGTAAGGGCGAAGACGAAGACTTTATGCGAACGAGGCTGGTCAGCCTCGTCCGTCGGATGCAGGTCACGAGAGACGAGGTCATCATCTAACCGTCCATTTCCAAACAATCGGCGTCCCATCGTACGGATCATCACCGCCACGCGAGAAAAGCCACGTGGCGCTCTGTCACCAGGCGCAATTAATGCGCCCATACCGCGCATGCTTCGACTTAATGGAAAGGATCTGCGTGATTCGAGAAAGATAGACAAGCAAACATCCACATTGGCGCCAAGACATCCAAAGCGAAGAGCCGAGCGGCTCAAGGGATATTATCAGCAGCGGTAAGGCGGCGACCTCCCGCTCGGATCAGTCGGACTCACGCCTCCTTGACTAGACTTGAAGGGAGGCAAGTGATCCGTGATGAAATGGGACCCACTTCACGAAGGGTCGGACGAGGATGGATGGAGGGCGACTAAGCGGGTAATGGCGCGTCAGCGATTAAGCGGTCGGCGGGCGGAGATAACCTAGCCATAGGGGGTTTCGCCAAAGCGGGAGGGTGAATGGCCGGCGGGTGTCTGCCATTTGGGAAGAAGGGCGGCGGGTGGTCCGTTCGGCCAGGATAAGGGCGAGGATACAAAGGTTAGCCGAGCGGCCTATTCGTTCGGCTCGGGATATGGGATGTCAGCAAAGGCATGTCTGATGATTATGCCGTACACAAGATTTCACGATAGAGGGTCTTGCCGTCACATCATGGAGAGGTTGATACAGTAGCGGTATGGCCTTATGGATGCCCTTCTGACAGACCCATACCTGGGCATGGTCGAAAGCAGGTGATTGCTTTGATTGGCACGCCCAGGCTCCTTCGAGAGGTCTATATAAGGTCTCCATTTCTTCACCGGAGGTACGCTGGTCTGAATCTCTGAAGCCACCTCTTTGTTATTCCTCGCCTGACTTGAGCGTCGAGGCCCCCCCCCCCCGGCTCGGTTTTGTTGCAGGTTCGCCGGAGCACTCGAGGATCCAGCAGGGAGCGCCACATCCCCAGCGTCCGTTGACTCCTGGTTCGGACAGGATCAGTCACCTCCCTCGGTGACTCATCCACTATGGCTAGGTCACTTCGGTGCAGCTCGGGTGATACTTGGCCTACTAAACTCACCTTCTTAACCTTAGACACCTTGTCATTGATTAATTTCTTCTTGTCCTTAATCTTGGACACCTCATCCTTGCTATAATTATATGCTACCCTAGTCTATTCCTTCTTATTAGCCTTGGATGACTCTCCCTTGTCCTTGGTAACACCTCCCATACCAATGTCATGTGCTACCTTAACACTTGACCTCCTTTTGGTCTTGGAAAAGATTTTTATGTTTTCAAAGAGTAACTCCCCCTAAAAACATGGTCAAACTTCTATCATTACACCAACAATGACTTGGGGTTCCTAAATAATTAGGAAAATCAAAACTCGAAGTTTTGAGGTTCAAAATTCAATAATGAAACTAAACCTCAACCGAAACTTCACTTTGGTTTTTCTTAACCAATCCATACTTGTTTTCATCATGAAAACTCATATAGACATTATTTAGGGTATACTTTATCAGGGAAAAATAATTTTCTATGAAAATACTTCATATTTTCAAAGATTGACACAAATTTGAAAACTCTTGAAAACTTCAATGTTTTCTCCTAATTTGTGTCTAACTTTTCAATGATGATTACTATCAAAAGATAGTCTTCACCAAGGTTTTTCAAAAGCATTTTGAAATCATTTTCAAAAATAATATCCAACCACGTTCTTTGGGCTCAACGCACATGACTTGTACATTAGCTTTCTCAATGATTGGAAGACACATAACTATGTGTTTTGATGAACCTAAAACTCAACAAGATGCACTAGATCAACATCTTGAGTTTTGTTCACCATCTTAACATCTCACTTGTATCTAACGTGTATTAAAATACATACAAGTCACCTTATAGTTCTTTGTGAGATGTATCTTCGGTCTTGTCCCTAAACTAAGGGATCATGCATCTCTATCTAGGCATTGTAAAAATCATGATCATCCATCTAGGATGTCACTTGATATGATCCCTCTCCATACATAATAAATGTCTTTTGTCCTTAATTATAAGGAAATTGACATACTGCATGATGATTAATGACATACATCAAAATAAACAATTTTCAAAAACAAAGCATGCTATAGCTACATGATGTATGTATGACATGACATGGTATTTTTGTATTTTTCATAATAAAATGTGAATGCTAAATATGATGTCATGGCATATGATGGGCAAACACTCATGGCAAGTTAGCATAAATAAAATTTACCTAGATTACCTATCTGTTGGTCCCCGTGGGTGTTTTGATGTGATCAACCAAGTTGGTTAGGTCCTGCTGTGTTTGATCCCTGTGTCTGAGTGTGCAGGAGCTTAGGAGCGCAGGAAGTCGAGCGGAAGACGCAGCTAGCGAGAAGGACGGCACGGGAAGGGAGCCGACGGGCTCGGTGCGTCCGAAGGACGAGAGAGCTGCGGAAGAGTACACCGGTGGGCGAGAAGAGCGTGCGCGACGTTCGAGGGACGTTAAGCCGGGGAGGAAGACTGCTCGAGGAAGGCCGGAAATTGGGTTCGGGTGAGCCCTATTTTGGTTGGCCGGAATCACCCAAAAGAACGGAGTTTCGGAAGCCAAAGCGAAGAAGAAAAGGAGTCAAAAGAGGTTGGAAATTACTGTAGCAGGAAGTTACTGTAGCAAGAACTTGAAGGCGCCTTAAACATGCATTGAAGGCGCCTTGAGCTAGGTCAGAATGACCTTTCGAGCACCGGATAGAATTCTATCCACTCACCGAGCTGGAGGCGCCTTGGACCTTGTTAGAGGCACCTTGGACCCTCGGGATAGAATTTTCAGAGGCTATTTAAAGGCCCATGGAGCTAGGAATTAAACATAACTTCTACATTCAACTCTGTAAGCAATTCCTAGCAATAGTTCTGAGCCGTTAGAGTGTAAAAGGCTTCTCCGCCTTCAGCAAAGGAGATTCTTTTTAGTGCGCTTCTCATGCCCTGGATTAACAACCTCCTTGGTTGTAACCAGGTTAAATTTCTGTCTTTCTTTTTCTGCCTTCTAATTGTTATTGTTTAGTATTGCAATTTTGAGTTGAAAGATCCGAGGAGGGTATAATTTTATTTTTCAGGAGCAATTCTGTAACGACCCAATTTTCCCTATTTCGAGTTCTAAATGTCTTTAAAAATATTTGAAAATGCTTTTAAAATATTCTAGAGATTTTTAGGAATTTTTAGAGTATTTTTATGTAATTTTTGGAGGTCGTTTGGTATTTTTACTAAACGAAAGAAGTTTTGACAAAAATGTCCAAGCCGAGATTCGAACCGAAGACCTCGGACCCGAACCAAACCTTAACCAAACCTAGCTAGCCAACTGTTCCGCAAGTGTTTCGTGAACGATTATGGAACGAGATGTTTATAAGTTCTAATTGATACAAAAATACCTTAGGTTTAAAAAAGTTGCAGAAAAATGGCCGAGCCGAAGCTCGACCCGGCGACCTCCGATTTAGCCAGGCCTTTACCTGTCCAGGCTGACCAAGTGAGCAAGCGATTGTTTTCTTGAAGAAAACCGAAACCAATAGTAGTTAAGCGATATTTTAGAAACCGAAAATAAACTTTGGTATAAAAGGAAAGTTAAGTGAGGAATAGGTTTTATTTCCTCCCGATCGGGTTTTTCTTCTCCTCACACGCGACGCCGCACGATTCTTCTCTTTCGGGTGAAACAGGACCGCAGCTAGGGCACGATTCCGGTGGTCGGCGAGGGGATTCTCCGGAGGTTCTTCACCAGTACAAGGTTCCCTCGTCGAGGCGGAGCCGTGAGCACAAGAAGAGACCGAGAACTCGACTTCTCCGGAAACCCTAGAGTTCTTTCCCTTCCGGTTGTAAGTCCTAAAAGCAAGGGTAAGTCGCTTACTCACCTGCGGTAAGAGTGGTTCCGGATTCGTTTGATGTTTCCTTGTGTCTTTTGATTTTTGAAGCATGTTGTGAACTTGCTTGTGTGTTTACTGCCGTGTACTTCAAAGAGAGGAACTAATGGTATGAACTAGGCACGTTTGTTCCTTTTGATATAGGGCAACTGACCTTGAACAGGGGAAGAGCTGTGGTTTCAGGTTGCTTGTAGTGGTTGCTTCCATGACCATTAATTCCGAGAATTGATTTCTTCTTGTTATTTCTGCCGTAGCATTCTATAGCATGCTTAAAGAATTCAGTTATGCTTTCCTTTGTTTTATTCCTGTTGTAGCATGTTTAAGGAGTTATGTGTGTGAATGTTGCACTACAAATTGGGTCATGTCTCTAGTTGTTTTCCTTAGAAGATTAGAAACTTACCCATGTTTAACTCTACTTACAAAGTTGGTAAATATCAGATGCATAGGGGTATGTTTAATTTCTGTTTTAAGAGTTAATTATCATGAGGTCTTAAGTATTGTACCATGTTATTTTTAGGCACTTCAGTTTAGTATGGCATGCAGATTTTATTAAATTATAATGCAGAATTTAATTAAGTTAGTATGCAGAATTGTGTAGCTTAATATGCAAAATTGTGTTAGCTTAATATGCAGCATTTTAGTGTGCAGATTTTATTAAGTATTAGTGTGTAGAATTCATTTACCCTTAGCTGAACATGTGCAGATTTTTATAAGTGTAGTATGCTGATTTTGTTTTCCCTTTGCTTTAAGATGGGCATGAACAGATTATAGCATATACATATATATACATAGCATTTAGTTTAGACTTTCCTTGCTATAATGAGTAGTTATAAGTGAGAAAAGACCAAAGTCTTGATAGGATCCCTGAATTTTAAGTATTGGGATCAGCAGCACACCAAGTGCTCAAAGAAATGCCAAGGCATTTTATTATAAGAATATAAAATGATAATAAGTATTTTATTTTAAAGAAAGACTAGTACCCGACTTCCAAGGTTGTCGTTAAACAAATCCAGGTGACCAATTCCAAGGTCTTGGCCTTGGTAAGACCAAGGTCTTTACCCTCGTAGGACTGATGACTAGCTATCACAGTCCCTATTAGGGAGCACACATTGGTACTAAGCCTAGGCCCCAAGAAAGAAGTTGATTATTATTTTTAAGTATTAAAGTATAAGTTTTTAACCAAGAAGAACTTTATTATTATTTTAAAGTAATAAAGTATAAGATTTGGAACAAATGAAACAAGTTTCACATATGCTTAGAATCAGTAAGTTTAGTTCTTTTGAATTCTAGCATGCAGTATTAGTTTTATTTGTTTCCTGATTAGTTTATTGAGCATGATTAGATTTATCTACTAGCATGCAGTTTATTCTTGTATATCATGTGTATGCAGTTTATAGTGCTTTACTATTGATTATGCATGAGCAGATTTATTTCTAGTTTCAGTACATTTAAATATGATGCAACTATATTTATGCTTTATTTTCTTTTAGAGCATACAGTTTCTAGTTCTTTCTGTATACATGCATATCCATGTTTTTGTAAGTTAGATAACGCTTACTAAGTAAATTTTGCTTATAGATTGCATTTCCTCTTACTGCAGATAAAGGAAAGGAAAGGATATAGCAAGGGAGGTGACAAGGCTGTGTGGATGGTGTGTGATGCCAGGACTATGGGAGAGAACTGGGAAATTTTGCATTTTCGTGTTTAGTGGATAAGAAGTAATTGAGTTGTACCTTATGGTTGATGTCATTGAGAGTGTATTTTATATCTATGTTCCTATTGAGTTTATTCATGTTTTAGTTTGCATGCTGTGATGAGTTTCTATGTAATAGGTGGATATTATAGTTTTTGTCACTTATTAAACTGCGTGGGTGTTTGATATATGTTCCAGCCGCCTGTGGCTGTGTATACTGTGTATGTATTGATGTTTATGGTCACCGGTACAGGGGAGATTCTGTCAAAAATTTTCGGTAGGGATTCCTCATGGTTTCGATCATACCGGTTGAGTAGAGTTAATAGTTAAGTAACGGTCACCTTAGAGAGTAGTATAGTTTAGTAAGAAGGGTGGTCGTTATAAATTCACCCCCCTCTTGCCGGCCTCCGCTGCACCTACAATTGGTATCAGAGCAAGACCGCCTCAGAAAGACTAACCACCGACTGAAGCACATCGATCAAGACGATGGCCAGAGCGAACATTGATCCCCCGAAGTTTGACAGAGACTTCGAGTTCTGGAAATGCAAAATGGAGGTCTTCTTCAAGACGGACTTCGACATCATGTTGATCAGTATGAAGAGGGGTTTCAAAGTACCTAAAACAACAGACGGAAAAGTACTTGAGGAATACCAATGGAACGAACAACAAAGGATCGAATTCATGGAAAATGGTAAGGCTGAATTTCATTTACTTACCGTTCTACCTGTGCAGGAACTCGAAAAGATCGGTGACTATACATGTGAGAAAGAACTTTGGGAAAAGTTCTTAGAACATCACGAAACATCAAGAAAAGAAGAATCTGACTCTTCCATGGACATCGCTTCATCATCAGAGGAATCTAAGATCGAGGAGATCCACCAGATAACACTAATAGCCGAACACCGACCTAAAGATGACAATGAAAGCTGCTCCGAGATGAGCATCAATGAAGGGGGAGGAACATCAAAAGAGGAAAGCTACGATGAAGGGGGAGCATTACAACGTAAGGTAAGTAAGGTATGTGCTCTGAACCCTAAACAATCGTTTGAATTTATTAGAACTCTTTCTAAAGATTTAGCTGAATCAGAAAAAGAAATTGTCAACTTAAATAAAATGTTAGATAATGTGAAATCTGAAAATGATAAATTAAAATTAGAAATTGAAAAATTGAAATATGATGCATGTTTAAATACAAATAAATTTTCAAATTCAAAATTAAGAATTTATGGAAAATTAAATTGGTACATTAGAAAACACCAAGGTCAACTTAGAAAAGTGCCCAAAAATCATGTATCCCCTAAGTTTTTGACCAACCCTGTAGGAAGGAACCTTTATTGGGTTCCAAAATCTTTGCTAGTTTAAATTTCTCTTTTAGTTAAAAGCTTACAGTGAGAAAATTAAACATTGAAATTCTTTATGGAAGCTTTGTCTAAGAAAGTGGTTGTTGCTCCAATAACCAAGAAGGCCTAGTGCCTCGCCACGACCTGGAAGCTAAAATATTGAAAGAAAATGTTTAATTAACTTTCTGAAAAAGCATTAAACAAGAATTAAATAATGCTTTGAAAGTTTTTCAAATATTTTTGAAAATTCTAAAAAATCGATTTTGACTTAGAAATTATAGGGAAAAAACCATAGATTTATTTTCCTTAAAATTTTCTTTAACTCTCAGTTATTTTTACTAAGAATTATTTTTAAAAATTAATTTTTCTATGGAAAATTTTTGGAAAATTCAAAAATTCATTTGACTTGAATTTTTTTTTAAAAATTCAAAAATTTATTTGACTTAGAAAATTTTTCAAAAACCTCATTCTTACGTAGAATTTTTTTTTGAAAAAATCAATTTTCTGAGATATCATTTTTATTAAATAGAAATTTTATCTAAAGTTAAAAATTCTTTCTAAAATATTTTTTGACTTATCACCCCGTTTTTGCTGTGATCAAAGAGGGAAAGAAAGGTTACAAGTTAAGGAGATAGGACAAGTTAAGGGGGAGTTAGAAAGTTTAAATTTTTTATTTTTCTAAAATGTGTTGCAATTTTATTTATTACAAAACTTATGCTTAACATGCTAGTTTAGTAATTTTTCTTTAAAATTACTGTTTGTGTCTGTTTTTACCCTAACTTGAACTTGGGTTGATGCACATCAAAAAGGGGGAGATTGTTGGTCCCCGTGGGTGTTTTGATGTGATCAACCAAGTTGGTTAGGTCCTGCTGTGTTTGATCCCTGTGTCTGAGTGTGCAGGAGCTTAGGAGCCTAGAAGGGCTAAGAGCACTAGCAAGGCTCAACTCGATGCATCAGCAGGCCGACGAGAGCTCCCTTGGTGGCGGCGTCGGGGAAGGAGGGCGGTAAGCGGGAGGAAGGCTCGGGGAAGGCCGAGAAGTGGGTTGGTGAGCCCTATTTTGGTTAGCCGGAATCACCCAAAAGAACGGAGTTTCGGAAGCCAAAGCGAAGAAGAAAAGGAGTCAAAAGATGTTGGAAATTACTGTAGCAGTAAGTTACTGTAGTGGGAACTTACTGTAGCAGGAACTTGAAGGCGCCTTAAACATGCATTGAAGGCGCCTTCATTGCTTGTTGAAGGCGCCTTGAGCCAGGTCAGAATGACCGTTCGAGCACCGGATAGAATTCTATCCACTCACCGAGCTGGAGGCGCCTTGGACCTTGTTGGAGGCACCTTGGACCCTCGGGTTAGAATTTCCAGAGGCTATTTAAAGGCCCCTGGAGCTAGGAATTAAACATAACTTCTACATTCAACTTTGTAAGCAATTCCTAGCAATAGTTCTGAGCTGTTAGAGTGTAAAAGGCTTCTCCGCCTTCAGCAAAGGAGATTCTTTTTATTGCGCTTCTCATTGCCCTAGATTAACAACCTCCTTGGTTGTAACCAGGTTAAATTTCTGTCTTTCTTTTTCTGCCTTTTAATTGTTATTGTTTACTATTGCAATTTTGAGTTGAAAGATCCGAGGAGGGTATAATTTTATTTTTCAGGAGCAATTCACCCCCCCCCTCTTGCCGGCATCCGCTGCACCTACACTATCTAAGTATTCTTAACCCTAGCTAACTCAAAATTTAACCCTAGATTGCCCAATTTCATCAAGAAAATGTCAAATCCCAACTTGACATTTCTTTAATTTCTTTCTAAATTTGTGCCATTTTAAATTAAAAAAATTCCTCAAAGTATGACACATTTTACTCTTTCCAAGAGTAAATGAAATCAAATTAAGACTTAGATTTGCCTTTAACCTTTGCCCAAACATTAAAACCTAGGGCACCTCGATTGCTCCAACAGAGTTCGTGTTGGAGTGTATACTGAAAGCCTAAGCTTTGTAAACATTCATTATGAATAAAGAATCACATTTGGTCAAATTATCTACATTTGTTTGTAGTTGTTCAATTAATTTATATTGTAGATAACATAGTATGTGGTGTCACATGCAGAAGATGATGTTATCAGTACCTTATAAATTATAAACAGTAGCTCACGACCAAAATAGAAAGGAACAAACCATTAGAAGGTCGTAGTGTAATTAGGTATTAGTTTATCTTGACTATATAATTCTACTAGTACACTTAGAGTATAATGAGTAGGACCATTTGAGGTCGTTTCTTTTATACTGACTTTATAGAGGAACAAAGACCTCGGTTATTATGGAAGTGTGTGCTCTTAATCCTAATATAATAACAAGCACATATATTTGATATTTATTTCTTTAATTTATCAATGGGTGAGATTTAGTTCGATGAATCAATAAACCAGATAAGTTGGGAAATGATATCACTTATAGTGTGTGTTGTTGATTATAGAAGGAAACTGTGTCCTAGAGATACTAGGTTGATAATGTCCCCAAGAGGAGCTCATAAGGATTGTCATGTTAAACCCTGCAGGTGGACTTAATCCGACATGACAATAAGGTTGAGTGGTACTACTCTTGGACTTAGATATTAATTAAATGAGTTGTCAGTAACTCACTTAATTAGTGGACATTCGATATCTTAAACACAGGGAGACTAACACACTCATAATAAGAAGGAGCCCAAAAATATAATTTGGGATTGGTGCGGTAGTTCAATAATAGTTCTCTAGTGGAATGAATTATTATTGATAAAATTAAGTTGTGTGTTCGGGGCGAACACGGGATGCTTAATTTTATCGGGAGACCAAAACCAATTCCTCCTCTCGGTCCCTATCGTAGCCTCTTATTTATAGAGTACTATACCCACCTATACTCACCTTCTATACCCACCTAAAGGGGGTCGGCCAAGCTAGCTTGGAACCAAGCTAGGGTCGGCCTAGGTATAAATTGGGGAGGCCGGCCCTAGCTTGAACCCAAGCTAGAGGGGCCGACCAAATTAAATCAAAAAAGAATTTTAATTTTAATTTTTATGATGTGGAAGATATAATTTATTAAAGAGAATTAAAATTAAATTATTTCTCTTGTAAAAGATCTACAAAAGATTAAAAGAAAGAGATTAGATCTCTTTCCTTATTTGTAGATTGGTGAGATATTTTATTTTCTCTTTAAAAATTATTCACATATTGTAAAATTAAAATTATGGAAATTTCTTTTTATCAACCATGAAGAGATTTTGAAGAGAAATTTTAATTTTAAAATTTCCGGAAACAAATTAGGAAGTTTTAATTGTTGATTGAAACTTGTCTAATTTGATTTCATGATGTGGCCGACCATTAGAATTTAATTGGGGAAATTTTATTTTATTTTTTTCAATTAAATCATGTCAAGGAAATTAAGGAAATTTTATTGTAATTAAATTTCCTAATTTGCCTAGGCCAAGGAATATAAAAGAAGGGGTGAGGGTGCCTTCATAAGATACAACCTCTATTATTTCTCTCCCTCTTTTGTTCCTTGGTGTGGCCGGCCATCATCGTCCTCTCCCTCTCTTCCTCTTGTGGTGGCCGAACCTCTCTCTCCCCTTGGAGCTCTTGCGGTGGTCGGATACTACTTGGAGAAGAAGAAGAAGAAGGAGAGAAAGCTTGCATCTCTTGGAGCTTGGTTGGTGTTTCGTTCTTCATCCTTGGAAAAGCTTATTTGTGGCCGAACCTAGCTAGGAGGAGAAGAAGGTGGTTGGTGGTTTCTCATCTTGGAAGATCGTTGCCCACACAACGTCCGAGGTTAGAAGAGGAATACGGTAGAAGATCAAGAGGTCTTTCTAGAAGGTATAACTAGTAGTTTTTCCTTTTCCGCATCATACTAGTTATTTATGGAAATAATACCAAATACAAGAGGCTTACGTTTTAGTATTTCGAATATGATTTTCGAAGTTGTGTTTTTTTTGTTTTATTTTTCCTTGTGATTTGATTGTTCATTTCGGTTAACCTAAAGTTATTTTAGGAAATTAAATATTAGATTTCTATAAAAGGTTTTGTCTAGTCGGTGGTGGTTGCTCCCATATCCAAGAAGGTCGTGTGCCTCGCCACGTCAGTACTGGGAACCAATTATGGAAATTAATATTTAATGGAATTAATAACTTAAGGTGATTTGGGTCGAACGTGTTTAGTTCCGCAGGAGATCCAAGTCAAAACCTAAAAAAACAAATAGATTAAGTTTTGGATCAAACGTGTTAAGTTCCGCAGGCGATCGAAAATTTAATTTAAAAGAACACATGGTAGCTAGGAAAAGGTTCAGATCTTTGTACAAAATTTTTGTACAGTGGAACCTCTAAGTTTTCCGAGTAGCAACCAACAATTGGTATCAGAGCTAGGGTTTTACCTCTGTGTATTTGGTATTAGGTTAATTATGCACATGTCATACATAATTTAGGCAGGTTAATAGTAGGATGTGCTAACTTTGTGGATGCAGGATCCAACTATTATGTCTTTTAGTTATTATGTGTGTGATTGGACCCTTGGACATGTCAAGGGCATTTATATGTGTGTGCATGATTGTATTTAAATACAGCAGGAGCTGTATTTAGTTTTATTAGGATTTTATTTTTGATCTAGATACATGTACATTCCTTTTATGGAATATAGGATCAAAATGTAAAATTCTATTTATGTCGCGGATCGAATCTTGCAACGCGTGGAACCTTCAAAGGACCAGAGGCGCGGCGGAACTAGGAGCAAGATGGATGCGACAGCTAGACCCGGTGGCGGTGGCCAAATATGGCAGCAACTTGGGATGACAACACACGGAGGACAACTAGAGATAAAAGCCATAATAGTTGAAAATTAGATTTTTTTTATTTATTGGTTTTATATCGTGCTGTGTGTGCATGTTAGTTTACAAGTTTAGTAGGCTAGCATAGTTAAAATTCCTCATTTATAAATAACTAAGTGGGAGAGGGATTTTTAAGTAAATCCCATGGTCTCCATTACTGGTTTGTAAGTGATGCAAACAAACTTGCGTGTTGTTTGTGCCTTCCTCCATAACGGATGAGCTTGTTTGTGGATCACTAGAACAGACTTCCATTTTTGGATGACTATAGTAAGTTAATTAAGAGCGTGTGATCTTCCCCAACGGAAGGGGCATAATCTTATTAATGGACTTAGTGTCAAGTAATGGTATACACTTAGACACATCTAATAGTATCCTCCCCATCGGAGTCACTGTTATTATTTGTGTGACCAAATGATACCAACTATTAATTTTATTTGTCAAAAAGTTAGGTTGACAAGATAATAAAATTAATGGGTTAAAACCCTCCTTTTATAAATGTTGAATTTGTATACGTCCACACTAACGTGGCATACAAAATTCACGGTATTTTGAGGTGTTGATTAATTTAAAATAGTATTGTTTGTGGAATCAATATTATTCTAAATTTAGAGTTCTGACCAAAAGTTATTTGTGATTCTTAGGATGACTTTCAACCCACTATCCATCATACTTCAACAGAATAGACTTACTGGACCTAATTACATAGATTGGAAAAAGAACCTGGACATTGTCCTATCTTAGGATAAATTTCAACTTACTGCCCATCATACTTTGGTGAATCTACCCAAGAGGAGATTGAATATCATAGGAAATTGGTAAAAGCAGATGAGATGGCGCGGTGCTATATTTTGGCTTCAATGTCAAATGTATTGCAACATCAGCATCAAGATTTACCAACAGCCTATGATATTATGAACAATCTCAAGGAACTCTTTGGTCATAAAGATAGGGCTTCTAGGCAAGAAGCCATGAGAAAGATAATGACGCCACCATGCAAGAGGGTACTCTGTGAGGATCATATCCTAAAGATGATGGCTTATCCGAGCGAGATACAGATCCTTGGAGGAGAAATTAATGGGGAACCCGGATCGATATGATCCTCCAACGCTACCTAGAAGTTTTGAGCAGTTCCGCTTGAACTATAATATGAATAAGAGGATTTATTCATTAGCGGAACTACTTGTGGAACAGCAGAAGGATTATTTCATCACAATGCTCAAATTCACTATCTTGAAAATGGTTCTACTTCTAAACCGAGAGGAAGAAGAAGAAACAAAGAGCGGTCAGGAAAGAAAGTGAATAAATCTCGAGTACAGGATTTAAAGTTGGAGTGAAGAAGTCAAGGGCAAGTGCTTCATCTGCAGTCGGGACATTGGAAGGCGGACTGTCCTCGTAGGAACCAAAACAAAGGTATATCTCATGCTCTAGTTGTTGGAACATGTTTAGCGGTGTTATCTACCAGCACCTGGTGTGTAGATACGGGAGCCACTGATCATATCTGCAATTCCTTGCAGGGGTTCCAGGAAACCCGACGACTATCTGAAGGAGAAATTACCGTCTACATGGGCAATGCTACTAAGGTGGCAGCTGTTGCAGTGGGAGACGTCTACTTATCTTTTAGTAGAAATAGAAATTTGGTTTTAAGAAATTGTCTTTATGTACCCAGTTTTAGAAAGAATTTAATTTCAGTTTCTAAACTGTTTTTAGATGGATATTCAGTTTCTTTCAGTAACGATGTAGTTATTAAAAGAAATAATGTGATTATCTATTCTGGTGCATTGGTTGGCAATTTGTATACTTTAAATCCAATTTATTCCACAAAGAAAAACATGGAAATTTATAACTCATCTTCTAATTCTAATAAGAGAAAAGAACCTTCGGAAATGAATCAAGCATATCTTTGGCATCTAAGGCTTGGTCATATTAACTTAAGTAGAATTCAGAGGCTTATAAACGATGGACTTTTGGGTTCATTAGAGTTGGAAATTTTTCCAACTTGTGAATCCTGCTTGGAAGGTAAAATGACCAAGAGGCCGTTCAAGGCCAAGGGGTATAGAGCCAAAGAAGTGTTAGAGTTGGTTCACTCTGATTTGTGTGGTCCTATGTCTGTCCAGGCAAGAGGAGGTTTTGAATATTTTGTCTCTTTCATAGACGATTATTCAAGATATGGATACATTTACCTAATGCGCCGCAAGTCCGAGTGCTTTGATAAGTTCAAAGAGTACAAGGCTGATGTGGAGAAACGACTAGGTAAAAGTATCAAGACACTACGGTCAGATCATGGTGGCGAATACCTCTTAGGAGAGTTTAGGAATTACTTATCAGAGGCCGGGATTCAATCCCAACTGTCCGCACCTGGTACACCTCAACAGAATGGTGTGGCAGAACGAAGGAATAAGACTCTTATGGAAATGGTTAGATCGATGATGAGTTATTCAGAATTACCAAATTCGTTTTGGAGATATGCTCTGGAAACAGCAGTGTTCTGAACTTAGTACCTTCTAAATCAGTTTATTCTACTCCCATAGAATTGTGGAATGGGTGAAAACCCAGTCTAAGACATATTCAGATTTGGGGTAGTCCAGCACATGTGCTGAAACCAGATGATGATAAGTTAGAATCTCGTACAGAAGTTCGAGTGTTTGTGGGATATCCCAAAGGAACGAAAGGAGGTTTATTTTATAGTCCTAAAGACCAGAAGGTCATTGTTAGCACCAATGCCCAGTTTTTAGAAGAAGACTATATAATGGATCACAAGCCCAGTAGTAAAGTTGTTTTAGAAGAACTAAGAGAGGACACGTCTACTTTAGTACCAACAGTACAAGATGAAGTACCACAAGAAACTACAACACGTGTCATACATGATACACAACCACAAACAGTGCCTCGTCGTAGTGGGAGGGTTGTAAGGCAGCCTGAGAGATTCATGTTTTTGGGAGAGTCTTCGGACTTAATCCCGGGTAAACATGAACCTGATCCCTGGACATATGACGAAGCACTCCAAGATATAGATGCAGCATCTTGGCAAAAGGCGATGAATTCTGAAATAGAGTCTATGTACTCTAATAAGGTCTGGGAGCTTGTAGAACCACCTGATGGTGTAAAAGTCGTTGGATGCAAGTGGATCTACAAAAGGAAAAGAGGGACAGATGGGAAGGTAGAAACCTTCAAAGCTAGGCTTGTTGCGAAAGGGTACACTCAGAAAGAGGGAATCGATTATGAGAAAACCTTTTCACCGGTAGTCATGCTTAAGTCCATCTGGATACTCTTATCCATTGTTGCTCATATGGATTATGAGATTTGACAAATGGATGTCAAGACAACTTTCCTTAATGGAAGTCTTGAAGAGAACATCCATATGAAGCAACCAGAAGGGTTCATTGAAAAAGGCAAAGAGCATCTAGTGTGTAAGCTCAATCGGTCCATTTATGGACTGAAGCAAGCTTCAAGATCTTGGAACATCCGGTTTAATGAAGTAATCTAGTCATATGGATTTATTCAAAGTCCGGATGAGTCTTGTGTAACGGAAATGTGGTGGTATTTCTTGTACTATATGTAGATGATATTTTGTTAATTGGCAACAATGTCAAGGTATTGTTAGACGTAAGGGTATGGTTGTCCAAACAATTTGATATGAAGGACTTAGGAGAGTGTGCACACATACTTGGGATCAAAGTAATAAGGGATCGCAAGAAAAGAATGTTGTGTCTGTCCCAAGCTTCATATATAGATACAATCCTTGCTCGTTTTAGCATGCAAGATTCCAAGAAAGGTTTCTTACCTTTCAGGCATGGAATAGCTCTATCTAAAGAGATGTCTCCTAAGACTTCAAAGGAGATAGAAGACATGAAAGCAGTTCCTTATGCCTCGGCTGTAGGAAGCCTTATGTATGCAATGCTATGTACGAGACCTAATATTTGTTTTGCCGTGGGCATGGTCAGCAGATATCAGAGTAACCCTGGACAAGGACATTGGACTGCGGTAAAGCATATATTAAAGTACCTGAGAAGGACTAGAGATTATATACTAGTTTACCAAGCAGACGATTTGCTCCCTGTGGGTTATACGGATTCAGATTTCCAATCAGATAGGGACAACAGTAAGTCTACATCAGGCTATGTGTTTACTTTAGGAGGTGGAGCCATTTCATGGAGGAGTGTTAAGCATAAATGCGTTTCGGACTCAACCATGGAAGCTGAGTATGTAGCAGCCTCTGAGGTAGCTAAAGAAGCAGTATGACTGAGGAACTTTCTAATGGACTTAGATGTGATTCCTGGTTTGCCCAAAATCATCACAATTTATTGTGACAATAGCGGTGCAGTTGCAAACTCGAAGGAACCACGAGCTCATAAGGCAAGTAAACATATAGAGCGCAAGTACCACCTGATACGAGATATCGTGAAGCGAGGAGAAGTTGTCATCGCCAAGATTGCATTAGCGGATAACCTGGCAGATCCTTTCACTAAGGCCCTTCCGGCGAAAGCTTTCGATCGGCATATGGAGGGAATGGGAATCAGATGTATGGTAGAAGATATGGCAGCTTAGTCATTAGTATAAGTGGGAGATTGTTGGAGTGTATACTGAAAGCCTAAGCTTTGTAAACATTCATTATGAATAAAGAATCACATTTGGTCAAATTATCTACATTTGTTTGTAGTTGTTCAATTAATTTATATTGTAGATAACATAGTATGTGATGTCACATGCAGAAGATGATGTTATCAGTACCTTATAAATTATAAACAGTAGCTCACGACCAAAATGGAAAGGAACAAACCATTAGAAGGTCGTTGTGTAATTAGGTATTAGTTTATCTTGACTATATAATTACACTAGTACACTTAGAGTGTAATGAGTAGGACCATTTGAGGTCGTTTCTTTTATACTGACTTTATAAAGGAACAAAGACCTCGGTTATTATGAAACTGTGTGCTCTTAATCCTAATATAATAACAAGCACATATATTTGATATTTATTTCTTTAATTTATCAATGGGTGAGATTTAGTTCGATGAATCAATAAACCAGATAAGTTGGGAAATGATATCACTTATAGTGTGTGTTGTTGATTATAGAAGAAAACTGTGTCCTAGAGATACTAGGTTGATAATGTCCCCAAGAGGAGCTCATAAGGATTGTCATGTTAAACCCTGCAGGTGGACTTAGTCCGACATGACAATAAGGGTGAGTGGTACTACTCTTGGACTTAGATATTAATTAAATGAGTTGTCAGTAACTCACTTAATTAGTGGGCATTCGATATCTTAAACGCAGGGAGACTAACACACTCATAATAAGAATGAGCCCAAAAATGTAATTTGGGATTGGTGCGGAAGTTCAATAATAGTTCTCTAGTGGAATGAATTATTAATGATAAAATTAAGTTGTGTGTTCGGGGCGAACATGGGATGCTTAATTTTATCGGGAGACCAAAACCAATTCCTCCTCTCGGTCCCTATCGTAGTCTCATATTTATAGAGTACTATACCCACCTATAGCCACCTTCTATACCCACCTAAAGGGGGCCGGCCAAGCTAGCTTGGAACCAAGCTAGGGTCGGCCTAGGTATAAATTGGGGTGGCCGGCCCTAGCTTGAACCCAAGCTAGAGGGGCCGGCCAAATTAAATAAAAAAAAATTAATTTTAATTTTTATTATGTGGAAGATATAATTTATTAAAGAGAATTAAAATTAAATTATTTCTCTTGTAAAAGATCTACAAAAGATTAAAAGAAAGAGATTAGATCTCTTTCCTTATTTGTAGATTGGTGAGATATTTTATTTTCTCTTTAAAAACTATTCACATATTGTAGACGCTGGGCACGGGGCGCTCTCCGACTGCTGACGTGGATCTCTGACTGGTGGCACGAAGCTCCGGCAAACCTGCACAGAAGTCGGGCCGGGAAGGGGTTCCCGACGGCGACCCTCCGACGCTCAAGTCAGGCAAGCAAGCAGTGGAAAAAAGTGGCTCCAAAGGTGTTTCACGCGTACCTCCGGCGAAGTATGAGGCTCGTTATATAGAACGGTGGAAGGGTTCCTGTGCGTCCACCGAGGCACATACATGTCCGCAACCCATACTTCGGTATGTGTCTGTCAGAAAGCTTACCTGATGTCATACTGCTACAGTCCAATCACGTCTTCGATGGGACAACAGAACACCTCGTTGTCAGACTTGGAGTATGGCCTAGCCATAGGACTTGACGGCTGTCAGAAGATGTTCCTGTCCCCCTTTACCCACCGCCGGCCGGGACGTACGTCCGGCCGGCTGGACGGATACCGTCGTCCGGACGGCCCTCATCCCCTGCACCGGCCGGGCGACACGCCCCTCACGTCTCGCATGTCGCTTGCATTGATATGCTGGGGAGACTTCCGGGCGAGTGCCTTCCGCTCGGCTCTTAGACATTGTTTCAACTGAGCGTCGGAACCCCGACCCCTGTCAGGGCACCTTTTACTGTTGGATGCTCCTCGGTTAGCCGATCGGTCTATCCTTTTCTTCCGAATCCGGTCGGCTCATCCTCCTCCGGTGGACCCCCCGGCTCTTTGATCTCCACGTGGCGTTGACCTCTTGCCATGGGGTCCCCTGCCTTGACCACCGGATCACTTGCCTTCCCCTCAAGTCTAGTCGAAGGAGGCGAAGTCCGACTGACTGGACTGCCGATCTGATCAAGTGGTGACCGATACCTTAGTCCGCTCGGACAGGCTGAGGGTTGCTCGGCCGTTCGGCGATATCTTGCCCGTGCCTTGGAAATTATGTCGAGGCGTCTGTCAACCATGTGCGTTAACCCGTAACTTGCTGACACGTGGCTACCTTTCTCTTGTCAGGGTATGGCGGTGGCGTCACTTCCGATGGGACAGCCGCCGTTTGAAATGAACGGCTGGATGATGACCTCGTTATCGACGACCTGGATCGGACGGCTGAAATTGATAGCGGCCGCCCTTATAAAGCTCCGACTTCCGCTTTCCGCCGCATTTCGGCCTCATCTCCTCCCGACGTCTCGTTGCTCCTTTCTGTTGGGGTTGCAAGGTTGCAAACATAGTCCCATATTGAAAACACATGGAAAAGATCATGGGTTTATAAGAAAAAGATATCTCCATTGGCAAGAGGCCTTTTGGGTAGAGCCCAAGAGCAAAACCATGAGGGCTTAGGCCCAAAGTGGACAATATCATGTCATTGTGGAGATATCTAAATTCTTTTCGATCCTACAATTGGTATCAGAGCCCGGACTGCCAGAAGGTTTAACCGCCGACTGTGCACAAGAGCTATGGTCTAATTGAACCATGTGAGTACAATATTGACCTCGAACAAAGAAAGTGGGGGCTCCTATGTTCGGATCAAGAGGACCAGACACCAGGCAGGAAGTCCTAGTAGGTCGGGTGGACCGAGGGGCAGGAAGTCCTAGTTGCGGCTAGGCAAGGAAGTCCTAGTAGGTCGGGTAGACCGAGGGGCAGGAAGTCCTAGTAGGTCGGGTGGACCGAGGGGCAGGAAGTCCTAGTTGCGTCTAGGCAAGGAAGTCCTAGTAGGTCCGGTAGACCGAGGGGCAGGAAGTCCTAGTAGGTCGGGTAGACCGAGGGGCAGGAAGTCCTAGTAGGTCGGGTAGACCGAGGGGCAGGAAGTCCTAGTAGGTCGAGTAGACCGAGGGGCAGGAAGACCTGGTGGGTCGAGGATCGGACGTGGGAAGCCCATGGTCCTTTGTTTGAGGGGGGGGGATTGTTGGGGTTGCAAGGTTGCAAATATAGTCCCATATTGAAAACACATGGAAAAGATCATGGGTTTATAAGAAAAAGATATCTCCATTGGCAAGAGGCCTTTTGGGTAGAGCCCAAGAGCAAAACCATGAGGGCTTAGGCCCAAAGTGGACAATATCATGTCATTGTGGAGATATCTAAATTCTTTTCGATCCTACACTTTCTTCTCCGGCGACCTTGCGTTCCGGCTCTCCGGCGACCCTACAGCTTCTTCCGATCATCTCCCTTGCCCATAAGGCTTCCTTTTCCTTGCTGCCTCTCCTTTCTTCTCTCTATTAGCTATTTCTTTTATCATCCCGCACTCTTTCCTAGTTTTATTTCTCCGTCCTTCCATCACGCGTCAATCCCTGGCCTTATACCATGACCAGTACCTCACAGCCGACCGGCGGTGCTCCTGGTCTTTGGTATTCGACCATGGAAAGTCGGTTCGACGAGGAGGACGCCTTGCGCCTCACTCGAACCTATGATCTGCCGACCGACCACCACATCATAGTAGCTGACACCACCGACCGGCCACATGAACCGCCGCCCGGCACCGTTCTTTTCTTCCGAGACCAATTTTTGGCCGGGCTGCGTTTTCCACCCCACAAGTTCTTCTTACAAGTCTGCAATTATTTTCACATTCCGTTCGGCCAGGTAGTCCCTAACTCCATTAGGCTGTTGAGCGGAGTGATAGTCCTTTTTAAACTGAACAACATCCCCCTCGACCCTAAGATTTTTCACTACTTTTTTTATCCCAAGCAAGCCGAGTGGGGTACCTTTATTTTCCAGTCTAGGATAGGTTTCGTCCTTTTTGATAATATGTCGAGCTCCAACAAACATTAGAAGGAGCACTTTTTCTATGTGCGTTTTCCCGAGCCGCCAACTTTCCTTACCAAGTGGCAGACGGCGATGCCGGCGCAACCGGAGCTCGGCAAATTTAGAGGCGATGCGGCCTACCTTCATGCGGCCGAGCGGTTGGTGGGTCAGCGCTATCACATTGACAAGCTGCTCCTTCCGGGAGTAATGTATATATTCGGCATGTCTTCTACCCCAGCCGATCTGCCCTGCAGCATGAGTAAGCGATTCTCATCCCTCCTTTTTCTATTGTTCTAATTGATTTAATCTTTGTTTCTGCAGCTGAAGTTATGTGGCGTGCTAAGGCGACCGAGAAGCTCAAATTGAAAGCCGCTCAGATTGAGGCGGTGAAGAACAAGGAGGTCGCCGAGCGGGGCCTTGATCCAGCTGATCCGACCGGCGAAGTAGGTGAGGGGACTCAGGATGCCCCTGAAGCCTTAGCAGCTACTACCTCTCACGACGAGGCAGCGGGCGGCACAGAACCTTCTACCCAAGCCGAGGTGGAGGGTCGTTCGGCCGATGATGTTCCCCTGCTCACTCGGAAGCGCAGACGGCCAGAGCCGGCATCTGCATCAACTGCCTTTGATGAGCCACAGCCCGAGCGGGGCGCGGATGCTCCGATGTTATCGGGGACCATTTCTCTAGAGAGTACCCCGACCCCACATGGCTCTCCGAGGGCAAGCTATGAGGTGCCGCCGTCCAGCCCTTCAAGAACTCTGCGCCGTATCAGGCGTTTGGGCGAGCTTCCCTCCTCGTCCACCGGTGGGCCATCCGGTAAGGCCGATGCTTCTCAGAGCGAGCCGAGCGGCCCGAATGTAATTAAACCCGTCCTGCGCCTCCCCTCAGAGGAATACATGGCTGCTGCTGATCGGCCATTGGTCCCCGAGAAGCAGATCACCTTGACGGGCCCTCTTGCAAAAGCTTGGGAGGATGCTCGGCGTCGAATAACCGCGATGACTCCCGAGCAGCTCGGCGACAGCAACCTTCAACAGGCCACCGGGGTATGCTCTTTTTCTTTGTTCGTGTATTTGAATTAAGTTTTTAACCTGTTCACTTTTGCTCGCAGAACTGGGTGGAGAAGATTGCCATTAGCAATCGGTTGGCCGAGCTGGAGGATGAATTGAAAAAACTTAAAGCCGCAGGGGATAACCGACAACCGACGGCCACTCTGGAAAAGGCCAAAAGATTACTGGAAGCCGAACTGAAACGAGCTTCCGATCTGGCGAGCGAGGTCGCTCGGCTTGAAGCGGTGGTCAAACAACGAGATAAGGAGATCAAGACGGCGACCACTCGGAAGCGCCAGGCCATTGATGACATGGACCGAATGAAGGTGGAGATCAGAGGGCTAGAGCAACGCATCAAGGATCTGGATGCCCTTCTGACCACCGAGAAGGAGAGCCGCTCGACCGATTTGCTGAAATTTGATGAAGACTTAAAGGCTCTCCATGCTGCCAACGATGCCTCCCAGGCCGCGCTCAAAAAGTATCAGGAGGGGGAGTCGGCTCGCTCTGAGGAAGTGAGGAAGGCATTCGTCCGCTCGGATGCCTTTGGGGAGAAATTTACTGACAAGATCTCCCTCACCTTTGAAGAGGCGATCAAGGCGGCTGTGGATCACTTGAAGACCAAGGGTCACCTTCCCGCCGAGCTGACCATCCCCCCAGAGGATCTGGCTACCGTGATGGGCGCCATTCCTGATGCACTTTTTGATTTTGACGCGTGAGGAGTGTTTTTCATCAACTTTTTTGTACCCTTGCCATTCGGCCAAACTTATTTTTTGCTGTAACTTTTTTGGTTTGCCCAGTGCTCGGCATAAATAGATTATCTTTTCTGTTCCTTCAACTTTTGTTTTGGCAAGAAATTTTTCTTTTGTCACATTAAGTGTTCTTTAAAACTCTTCCACTCGGCTTCACGCCCTAACGTGGACTCAAGACGCTTGCCTTCAATAACGTCTTTCGCCATGCAATTGGGCAGCCGCTCGGCGCGCGAACGTCACTCGTTCACGTGCTCACATTTTTAATTCTAATTAACCATCTTTTGCTCTGCGCCTTACCTCAAAGGGGTTTTCGATAGATTTTTGCAATGCGAGCCGCTCGGACGTTTATAGACGCCGGCTCGTCTCTCGATATTTAACGTCGGAGGTCGACGGTCTTCCGCTCGGACGTTTATAGACGCCGGCTCGTCTCTCGATATTTAACGTCGGAGCTCGACGGTCTTCCGCTCGGATGTTTATAGACGCCGACTCGTCTCTCGATATTTAACGTCGGAGCTCGACGGTCTTCCGCTCGGACGTTTATAGACGCCGGCTCGTCTCTCGATATTTAACGTCGGAGCTCGACGGTCTTCCGCTCGGACGTTTATAGACGCGGCTCGTCTCTCGATATCTCGTCGGAGCTCGGCGGTCTTCCGCTCGGACGCGTTTATAGACGCAGCTCATCTCTCAATATTTAACGCGTCGGGCTCGGCGGTCTTCCTTCGGGCGTTTATAGACGCGGCTCGTCTCGATATTTAACGTCGAACTTCGAAGATCTTCCGCTCGGATGTTTATAGGCCGGCTCGTCTCTCGATATTTAACGTCGGAGCTCGGCGGTCTTCCGCTCGGAGCGTTTATAGGCCGGCTCGTCTCTCGATATTTAACGCGGGAGCTCGGCGGTCTTCCGCTTGGACGTTTATAGACCCGGCTCGTCTCGATATTTAATGCCGGAGCTCGGCGGTCTTCCGCGACCGGCGTTGATAGACGCGGCTCGTCTCTCGATATTTAACGTCGGAGCTCGGCGGTCTTCCGCTCGGATGTTTATAGGCGTCGGCTCGTCTCGATATTTAACGCCGAGCTCGGCGGCCTTCCGCTCGGATGTTTATAGACGCCGGATCGTCTCGATATTTAACGCCGGAGCTCGGCGGTCTTCCGCTCGGGCGTTTATAAGCGCCGGCTCGTCTCGATATTTAACGTCGGAGTTCGGCGGTCTTCCGCTTCGGATGTTTATAGACGCCGGCTCGTCTCTCGATATTTAACGTCGGAGCTCGACGGTCTTCCGCTCGGACGTTTTATAGACGCCGGCTCGTCTCTCGATATTTAACGTCGGAGCTCGACGGTCTTCCGCTCGGACGTTTATAGACGCCGGCTCGTCTCTCGATATTTAACGTCGGAGCTCGACGGCCTTCCGCTCGGATGTTTATAGACGCCGGCTCGTCTCTCGATATTTAACGTCGGAGCTCGACGGTCTTCCGCTCGGACGTTTATAGACGCCGGCTCGTCTCTCGATATTTAACGTCGAAGCTCGACGGTCTTCCGCTCGGACGTTTATAGACGCCGGCTCGTCTCTCGATATTTAACGTCGGAGCTCGACAGCCTTTTTTAAGGCTAACTTCAATACAGCCGCTCGGCAAACCCATTGGCCATCCTTTGAATTAATTTTGCTTCCTGCATTACAAGGGTACGGGCGACCAAAATATATGCCAAAATAAGTTACATTAGTGCACCTTTCACCCAGCCCGATAAGGCTGGAGATGATTCGCGCTCCACGGCCGGTCCAGTTGACGCCCATCTTCATCCTCCAAATAATAAGCGCCCGAGTGGAGCTTTTCAATAACCTTGAAGGGGCCCGCCCAAGGAGCTTCTAGCTTGCCGACGTCGCCGACTGGCTTGACTTTCTTCCAGACAAGATCGCCGACCTGGAATGATCTGGGGATTACGCAGCAGTTGTAGTTTTGCTTCATCCGCTGCCGGTATGCCATCAGCCGAACGGACGCCTTGGCTCTTTCTTCTTCGACCAAGTCCAGCTCCATGTTCCTCCGCTCGGTGTTGTCCTCATCATAATTTTGGATCCGAGCGGATTCGACTCCGACTTCAACAGGAATAACCGCTTCGCCGCCATACACCAGGTGGAAAGGCGTGACACCCGTCCCTTCCTTTGGAGTCGTACGGATGGCCCATAAGACGTCCGGTACTTCATCCACCCAACTTCCTCCCAAATGGTCGAGCCGAGCGCGTAGAATGCGAAGAATTTCCCGATTGGCTACTTCGGCTTAACCGTTGCTTTGGGGATAAGCCACGGACGTGAAGTGTTGGTCGATGCCGTAGCTTTTGCACCAATCCTCTAGCATCTTCCCTGTGAATTGCCGCCCATTGTCGGAAACCAATCGGCGAGGGATGCTGAACCGACAGATGATGTGTTGCCAGATGAATTTTTTGACCATCTGTTCGGTGATCTTTGCTAGCGGCTCGGCCTCCACCCACTTGGAAAAATAATCGACCGCCACTAGCAAAAATTTCCTTTGCCCGGTCGCCATTGGAAATGGACCAACAATAGTCATTCCCCATTGATCGAACGAACATGAAACGGTTGATGCCTTCATTTCCTCTGCCGGTCGGTGGGAGAAGTTATGGTACTTCTGGCACGAAAGGCACGTCGACACGGTCCGAGCTGCGTCCGCTTGTAAAGTCGGCCAAAAGTATCCAGCTAGCAGGATCTTCTTAGCTAGTGATCGTCCGCCCGGATGTCCTCCGCACGATCCTTGATGTACTTCTTGGAGGATGTAAGCCGAGTCCTCCGAGCTCACGCATTTCAACAGCGGGCGTGAGAAAACCTTCTTGTAAAGCTGATCGCCGATGAGTGTGAACCGACCGGCTCTCCTTCTTAGCAGCTGGGCTTCATTCTCATCGGGTGGTGTGGCGCCCGAGCGGAGGAACTCTATGATGGGTGTCCGCCAGTCGCTTGGAAACGTGAGTCCATCCATCCAGTCGACGTGCGCCACCAACAGTACTTTTTCAATTGGCTGCTGAATGACGACCGACGTTATTGAGCTCGCGAGCTTGGCTAACTCATCGGCCGCTTGATTTTCTGCTCTGGGTATCTTCTGGACAATAACTTCTCTAAAATCGGCTTTGAGCTTCTCGAAGGCTTCAGCGTAGAGCTTGAGCCGAGCACTATTGATTTCGAAGGTACCAGAGAGCTGCTGAGCGGCCAACTGCGAATCCGAGTGAAGCGTTACCCGACCGGCTCCCACATGCCGTGCTGCCTGCAAGCCGACTATGAGGGCCTCATACTCTGCTTCATTGTTAGTAGCTTTATAATCCAGCCGGACGGATAAGTGCATCTTTTCTTCTTGAGGGGAGAGCAACAATATTCCAATCCCGCTTCCGAGCCGAGTGGACGACCCATCCACATATATTCTCCACATAGCTTCCGGCTCCGGCCTTTGCACCTCAGTCACAAAATCGGCCAAGGATTGCGCTTTGATCGCCGAGCGGGGCTGGTATTGGATGTCAAATTCACTTAACTCCGTCGTCCATTTGATGAGCCGCCCGGACGCTTCTGGATTCAATAATACACGCCCTAGCGGGCTATTGGTTTTGACAATGATCGTATGCGCCAGGAAGTATGGACGAAGGCGCCGAGCGGCGAGGACCAAAGCGAAAGCCAGCTTCTCGAGCCCAGTGTAGCGAGATTCAGCATCTTTTAAAATGTGACGAAGGAAATACACAGTCTCTTCTCCGCTCGCCCTCACTAAAGCCGAGCCGATTGCATGCTCGGTTGAAGACAAGTACATATAAAGTGGCTCACCTGCAGTCGGCTTGGCCAATTCCGGGAGAGAGTTCAGATATGCCTTCAAGTCTTCGAACGTCCGATCGCATTCTTCATCCCAGTGAAACTTAGTGGCCTTGCGCAAGATTTTGAAGAAAGGGAGGCTCCGGTCAGCAGTTTTGGAAATGAATCTGGACAGAGCAGTTATCCGACCGGTCAAACGTTGCACTTCCCTTGTATTTCTTGGAGGCGGCATGTCTTGTAGAGCTTTCACTTTGCTGGGATTTGCTTCGATTCCCCGCTCGGTCACTACATACCCCAGAAAACGCCCTCCTTTTGCTCCGAACAGGCACTTCTGGGGATTTAGCTTGACTCCATATTTGCGCAGCGTTCGGAAGGTTTCCTCCATGTCTTTGAAGAGATCGGCCGCTCGGACGGACTTGATGAGGATATCGTCCACATACACTTCCAGATTCGCCCGATCTGCTCTCGGAATACTTTATTCATCAAGCGCTGATATGTGGCTCCCGCATTCTTCAATCCGAACGGTATCACATTGTAGCAATAGGTGTCGTCGGCCGTCACGAAGCTGACTTTTTCCTGATCTCCACGGGCGAGCGGCACTTGATGATAGCCTTGGTAAGCATCGAGCATACATATTAATTCACAGCTAGCCGTAAAGTCCACCAACTGATCTATCCGGGGCAGAGGATAAAAGTCTTTCGGGCAAGCTTTGTTGAGATCTCGAAAATCTATGCATACTCTCCACTTATTGCCCGGCTTGGAGACTAATACTACGTTCGCCAGCCAGCTCGGGAACTGCACCTCGCGTATATGGCTGGCTTCCAGAAGCTTCTCCACCTCCGCCCGGATGATGGCATTCTGCTCGGAGCTGAAATCTCTTTTTCTCTGCTTTACCGGCCGAGCGTCCGGTCGGACATGTAACTCGTGTTGTGCTATGCTCGGCGAAATTCCGGGCAGCTTATGTGTCGACCAGACGAAGACATCATGGTTTCTTCGGAGGCATTGAATCAGCTCCTCTTTCTGCTTCTCCTCGAGATCGGACGCAATAAATGTCGTAGCCTCCGATCGGGTTGGGTGTATCTGTACTTCCTCTTTTTCTTCATAAACTAAAGAGGGAGGCTTTTCAGTTATAGCATTCACCTCAATCCGTGGCAATTTTCGAGCGGAATTTGCTTCTGCTCGGACCATTTCAATGTAACATCGCCGGGCTGCCAGTTGGTCTCCCCGTACCTCTCCCACTTTGTCTTCGACGGGAACTTGATCTTCTGGTGGAAGGTGGAGACGGCCGCCCGGAACTCGCTGAGCATCGGTCGTCCCAAAATGACGTTGTAGGACGAAGGAGAGTCGACCACCACGAAGTTCGCTGTCCTCGTCCTCCTGAGCGGCTCCTCTCCCAGTGAGATAGCCAGTCGGATTTGCCCGACCGGCAGGACTTCATTGCCCGTAAACCCGTAGAGCGGGGTCGTCATGGGCAGCAGCTCGGCTAGGTCAATTTGTAGTTGATCGAACGCCTTCTTAAATATGATGTTGACCGAGCTTCCTGTGTCAATAAATACGCGGTGAATAGTGTAGTTGGCTATTACCGCTTTGATGAGTAGAGCGTCGTCGTGGGGCACTTCAACTCCTTCCAAGTCCCCGGGCCCGAAACTAATTTCGGGTCCACTCGCCCGCTCTCTGCTGCAACCGACTGCATGGATTTGGAGCTGCCGGACGCCCGCCTTTCTTGCTCGGTTGGAATCTCCTCCGGTCGGCCCACCAGCGATAATGTTGATCTTGACTCGGGAAGTATTACTTCTATTCTCTTCTTCTCGAGCGGATGGTCGAGACCTTTCTCGTGACATTCGGCGATTCTCCTGCCTTGGAGAGCGATGCCGATCGGGAGTCTGTTGCTGTCGCCTATCGGTTCGCGTCCGATCGGCTTCATATGTTCTCTGTCGTCTGTCGACTGAGGGAGACCGTCGGCCGCCATTCCGGGGCACGGGATGAGCCACGAAGGGAAGACTTCGACAATCCCTTGTGTTGTGCGTATCCGTCCGGTGGAAGGAGCAAAACATCGGGGTCCATTTCTTCTTTGGCTTGGGCCGGGCGGCAGCTACCTCTTGCACATGGGACCTAGCGTGGGGGGATCAGATTGCTTCGGCCCTTGGTCCTCTAGGCAGCTGATGAGCGGCGTGCTGTTTCCGCTCGGCAGGAGGAGCCCGCTCGGTTGGAGTTTCTTTTTTCCTGGCCGCTTGCGCTTCTTCCACGTTGATGTATTCGTTAGCCCGGTGTAGCATGTGATCATAATCTCGGGGCGGCTTTCCGATGAGCGATCGGAAAAAATCCCCATCCACTAGGCCTTGTGTGAAGGTATTCATCATGGTTTCTGAAGTGGCCGTTGGAATGTCCATCGCCACTTTGTTGAACCGCTGGATGTAAGCTCGGAGCGATTCACGGGCTTCTTGCTTGATGGCGAACAGGCTCACGCTCGTTTTCTGGTAGCGTCGACTGCTCGCAAAATGGTGGAGGAAGGCCGTTCGGAAGTCCTTGAAGCTTGTGATGGATCCGTCCGGCAGCCTCCAAAACCACCGTTGAGCCGATCCCGAGAGAGTAGTAAGAAAAACTCGGCATTTTACTCCATCTGTGTATTGATGGAGCGTTGCTGTGTTATCAAACTTACTCAGATGATCATCTGGGTCGGTTGTCCCGTTATACTCGCCGATCGTCAGAGGCATGTAGTGCTTTGGCAGAGGATCTCGTAGAATAGCCTCTGAAAATTGGCGTTTAATCCTCTCGGGCGATGCGTCCGCTCGGGGGGCTTTCCCTTTTCTGTCATCTCGTCTAGGCATTTCGTCCGAAGAAGATCCCCGATCTCTATGAGCTGCTGCGGCTTCAGGGGTGCGAAATAGGGCTCGATGAAATGCAACGGTGGCCGGCGGTGCTTTCGCTCGACCACCAGACGTTGACGTTGCTTGCTGCTCCGGCCGCTCGGCTATGGCTTTCTGTTTTTGCTCCACAAGTTTGGCGGCCCTTATCTCGATCAGAGCGTCGAGTTCCTCCGTCGAAAGCGTCACCGTGTGTTGTCGTCCAGCCTCGTCCATTGTTTCCATTCGGATGCAAGAGCGTTCCCACAGACGGTGCCAAATTGATCCTGTCCGAATGCTGAGTCAACGGACGCTGGGCACGGGGCACTCTCCGACTGCTGACGTGGATCTCTGACTGGTGGCACGAAGCTCCAGCGAACCTGCACAGAAGTCGGGCCGGGAAGGGGTTCCTAGCGGCGACCCTCCGACGCTCAAGTCAGGCAAGCAAGCAGTGGAAAAAAGTGGCTCCAAAGGTGTTTCACGCATACCTCCGGCGAAGTATGAGGCTCGTTATATAGAACGGTGGAAGGGTTCCTGTGCGTCCATCGAGGCACATACATGTCCGCAGCCCATACTTCGGTATGTGTCTGTCAGAAAGCTTACCTGACGCCATACTGCTACAGTCCAATCACGTCTTCGATCGGACAACAGAACACCTCGTTGTCAGACTTGGAGTATGGCATAACCATAGGACTTGACGGCTGTCAGAAGATGTTCCTATCCCCCTTTACCCACCGCCGGCCGGGACGTACGTCCGGCCGGCTGGACGGAGACCGTCGTCCGGACGGCCCTCATCCCCTGCGCCGGCCGGGCGGCACGCCCCTCACGTCTCGCATGTCGCTTGCATTGATATGCTGGGGAGACTTCCGGGCGAGTGCCTTCCGCTCGGCTCTTAGACATTGTTTCAACTGAGCGTCGGAACCTCGACCCCTATCAGGGCACCTTTTACTGTTGGATGCTCCTCGGTTAGCCGATCGGTCTATCCTTTTCTTCCGAATCTGGTCGGCTCATCCTCCTCCGGTGGACCCCCCGGCCCTTTGATCTCCACGTGGCTTTGACCTCTTGCAATGGGGTCCCCTGCCTTGACCACCGGATCAGGATGCAAGCTTTCTCTCCTTCTTCTTCTTCTTCTTCTTCTCCAAGTAGTATCCGGCCACCACAAGAGCTCCAAGGGAGATGAAGAATTCGTCCACCACAAAGAGGAAGAAAGAAAGAGAGGATGGTCGGCCACAACACCAAGGAAAAGAGGAAGAGAACAATAGAAGTTATCACCCATGAAGGCACCCCTACCCCTTCTTTTATATTCCTTGGCTTTGGCAAATAAGGAAATTTATTTATAATAAAATCTCCTTAACTTTCCTTGACAACAATTAATTAAGAAAAAATTAATAAAATTTCTTAATCAATTAATCATGGCCGACCACCTCAAATAGAAAAATTACGAGAGTTTCAATCAACAATTAAAACTTCCTTATTTGTCTTTGGAAATTTTAAAAAATAAAATTTCCCTTTATAATCCCTTCATGGTTGATAAAAAGAAATTTCTATAATTTTAATTTTTCAACATGTGAATAATTTTCAAAGAGAAAATTAAAATATCTTTCTAATCTACAAATAAGGAAAGAGATCTAATCTCTTTTTTTAATCTTTTGTAGATCCTTTTAAGAGAGATATTTTAATTTTAATTCTCTTTAAATTATATCTTCCACATAATAAAAATTAAAATTAAAATTCTTTTTAATTTTATTATGGTCGGCCCCCTCTAGCTTGGGTTCAAGCTAGGGTCGGTCACCCATAAACCAAGCTTAGGCCGGCCCTAGCTTGATTCCCAAGCTAGCTTGGCCGGCCCTCTTTAGGTGGGTATAGAAGGTGGGTATAGGTGGGTATAGTACTCTATAAATAAGAGGCTACGATAGGGACCGAGAGGAGGAATTGGTTTTGGTCTCCCGATAAAATTAAGCATCCCGTGTTCGCCCCGAACACACAACTTAATTTTATCAATAATAATTCATTCCACTAGAGAACTATTATTGAACTACCGCACCACTCCCAAATTACATTTTTGGGCTCCTTCTTATTATGAGTGTGTTAGTCTCCCTGTGTTTAAGATATCGAATGCCCACTAATTAAGTGAGTTACTGACAACTCATTTAATTAATATCTAAGTCCAAGAGTAGTACCACTCACCCTTATTGTCATGTCGGACTAAGTCCACCTGCAGGGTTTAACATGACAATCCTTATGAGCTCCTCTTGGGGACATTATCAACCTAGTATCTCTAGGACACAGTTTTCTTCTATAATCAACAACACACACTATAAGTGATATCATTTCCCAACTTATCGGGCTTATTGATTCATCGAACTAAATCTTACCCTTTGATAAATTAAAGAAATAAATATCAAATATATGTGTTTGTTATTATATTAAGATTAAGAGCACACACTTCCATAATAACTGAGATCTTTGTTCCTTTATAAAGTCAGTATAAAAGAAAACGACCTCTGATGGTCCTACTCAATACACTCTAAGTGTACTAGTGTAATTATATAGTTAAGATAAACTAATACCTAATTACACTACGACCTTCCAATGGTTTGTTCCTTTCCATCTTGGTCGTGAGCTACTGTTTATAATTTATAAGGAACCGATAACATGATCTTCTGTGTGTGACACCACACACCATGTTATCTACAATATAAATTAATTGAACAATTACATTTATCATAAATGTAGACATTTGACCAATGTGATTCTTATTTCTAGATAAATATTTATACCAAAAGCTAAGCTTTTAGTATACATCCTAACAATCTCCCACTTATACTAAAAGACTAAGCTGCTATATCTGCTACCATACATCTGATTCCCAAACCTTCAACATGCCCATCAAAAGCTCTTGCCTTAAGGGCCTTAGTGAAAAGATCTATAGGTCATCATCTGATGCAATCTAGGCAGCAACAACTTCTCCTCATTTATACGATTTCTCGTATTGGGTGGTACTTGCGCTCTATTGTGTTTACTTGCCTTATAGACTCATGGTTTCTTCGAGTTTGCTACTGCACCACTATTATTACAATAAATTGTAATAATCTTTGGACAAACCAGAAATCATATCTAAGTCTATCTTGAGGTTATTGAGTCATTCAGCTTTTATGGCTACCTCAAAAGCTTGCCATATACTCAGCTTCTATGGTGGAGTCCAGAAAAACACCTATGCTTATCACACTTCCATAGTTATGACTTTACCTCCTAAAGTAAACACAAAACCCCGAGGTTGACTTAATATTGTCCCTATCCGATTGGAAGTCAAAATCCGTGCAACCCACAGGGACCAAATTAACTGCCTTGTAAGCGCTAGCATATAATCTCTAGTGCCTCTAAGGTACTTCAATATATGCTTTATTGCAGTCCAATGTCCTTGTCCAGGGTTACTTTGATATCTGCTAACTATGCCCTTGGCAAAACAGATTTCTGATCTCGTGTATAGCATACATTAGGCTTCTGACAGCCGAAGCATAAAGAGCTGCCTTCATTTCCTTTATCTCCTTTGATGTCTTCGGAGACATCTCTTTAGATAAAACTACTCCAAGCCCAAAAGGTAAGAAACCTTTCTTGGAGTTCTGCATGCTTAAAACGAGCAAGGATTTTTTCGATATATGAAGCTTGGGATAAGTAAAAATTTCTTTTCTTGCGATCCCTTATTACTTTGATCCAAAGAATATATACATTCTCCCAAGTCCTTCATATCGAATTGTTTGGACAATCATACCCTTACTTCTGACAACACTTTTATATTGTTTCCAACTACCAAAAATGTTATCTACGTATAGTACAAGAAATACCACCACATCTCCATCACACTTTTTGTATATACAAGACTTATCCGGTTACTAAATAAATCCAAAAGTCTGGATTACTTTGATAAATCAGATGTTCCAAGACCTTGAAGCTTTGTTTCAGTCCATAGACTGATTGAACTTGCATACAAGATGCTCTTTGTCCTTTGCAATGAACCCTTCTGGTTGCTTTATATGGATGCTTTCTTCAAGACTTCCATAAAGGAATGTTGTCTTGATATCCATTTGCCAAATAGATAAAAGAATCCGGATAGACTTAAGCATAGCTACCAGTGAAAAACTTTCCTTTTAAGGTCAATATTGATCTAGATAAAATTAATAAATTGTTTAGTAATCTAGACAATATCAATCTGGAAAATCCTATCCAAACCCAAGATAATTTAATTAACAAAAAATTAAGTTTTAAAGATAAGACTTATCTAAAAAATTCCACTAATTATATCAACTTAAAAAGTAAAGAAAATATAAGGATAAAATTAAACACTCTGATAAAATCAAAAATAAATTTAACAAACTTAAAATTAAATGTTAAAGATTATATATTAAACAAAGATAATCTAGAAAATTCAAAATTAACAGTTAATAAAAGGTTAAAAGATAAACCTTTAAAGAAATATATTTTAAATAATTTGATTAATTCAAATTTAAATACACTCTTTTAAAGAAAAATAATTTGACCAATTTAATTAATTCAAAATTAAAAACTTAAATTTAAATTACGAATTAAACATTAAATCTTAACTAAAACTAAATTATACAAAAAATCTTTAAAGGAAAATTAATAATTTAGGAGGTGACTCCAAAATAGCTGGCACCTCCAAAAATAATTTACCCGACAAGGTAACCGAAACCAATCTACCCGACAGAGTAATTAGGACTAGAGTAAAAAGACAAGGTTTAACTTGGCCAACGGTACTAGTGAAGTTTTGGATGATAGTACGTTAGGGAAGCTTAGTCTATGTATGTCTAGGAAGATATGACTTCAATCTGGTGCATTTTGTTAAGTGTAACTAACCGAAGCTACTCTTTATGGATCCTAACTAGTTAGACCAAGGTTTTGTATTAAGTTCAGTGGATAGGACTATTTGGAAAACCTCGAAAGCATGGTTACTCTAATGATGTCCAAGTGACTCACCATAGCCCAGAAGTTTATCCAAAGAATGTCTGTTTATTGAGCCCAAAGATGGGCTAAACCTAAATCTAACACAAAGTTAAATCAAATCCTAAAAAATGAATCTAATTCATCTCACAAAATTATAGGTTTCCCTATTTGAAAATTTAGATCGGGTGAGATAACTAAGGAAAATAAATTCAAATTAAATAAAATTAAATTCAAATTCAAATTCAAATTAAGTTAAATTAAATTAAATTCAAATTAAATTAAAAGTATTTAAATTTTAAATTACTTTAAAATTAAAAAACTAAAAATCTTTTTTAAATTAAGATTTTTTTGGAAAAAAAAATTTAACTTAAAATTTTAGAATCCGTTTAACATAAAATTAAAGAATACTTTTCACTTAAAATCTTATCAACTTAAAATTTTATTAATTTAAAATTTCATTTTAAAAATGAACTTAGAATTTCATTTTAAAAATTCATTTTAAAATTCATCTTAAAAATTCTTTAAAAATACATTTTAAAAATTCTTAAAAATTTATTTTAAAATTCATTTTATAAAATTCTTTAAAAATTTAGTTTAAAATTCATTTTAAAAATTCTTTAAAATTCATTTTAAAAATTTATTTTCAAATTCATATTAAAATTTATTTTAAAATTCATTTTAAAAACTCATTTCAAAATTCGTTTTAAAAATTCTTTTTAAAATTCATTAAAATTTATTTTAAAATCCGTTTTAAACTCTTTTAAAAACTTTAAAAATCCATTTAAAAATTATTTTTAAAAAATTTTAAAAATCCTTTTAAAAAATTATTTAAAACACTTTGAAAAATCATTTTAATTTTTTTAAAAAAAATTATTTAGAAATTCTTTTAAAAATTATTTAAAAACTCTTTCAAAAATAATTTTAAAAAGCTTTTAAAAATTATTGAAAAAATTCTTTTAAAAAAAACTTTTAAAAATTATTTAAAAAATCCTTTTAAAAATTATTTTAAAATACTTTTAAAAATTATTTTAAAATCTTTAAAAATCCATTTAAAATTTATTTTCTGAACTCTTTTAAAAAAATTTAAAAATCCTTTTACAAAATTATTTAAAACATTTTGAAAAATCATTTTAAAAATTATTTATAAAAAAATTATTTAAAAATTCTTTTAAAACTTCTTTCAAAAATCATTTTAAAAAACTTTTAAAATTATTTTAAAAATTCTTTTAAATTTTTTTTTAAAAATTCTTTTAAAATTTTTTTTAAAAAAAATATTATAAATTTTATAAAAAATTCTTTAAAATTATTTTAAAAATTATTTAAAAATTCTCTTAAAAATTATCTAAAAACTCTTTTAAAAATTATTTTCAAAATTATTTAAAAATTATTTTATAATTATTTAAAAATTCTTTAAAAAATTATTTTAAAAATTATTTTAAATATATTTTGAAAATTATTTTAAAAATTCTTTTAAAAAAATAGTTTAAATATTATTTTTCACTTTAATAAAATTTTGTTATTTTTATATTTTTTTTAATTTTAAAAATTATTACTTAGACTTTGAACTTATTTTTAACCTTAAACATTATTTTAACCTTAAAATTATTTTTAATCTTAATTTAACTTAACTGAAAATTAAAACTTAATATTGAAATTACAATTAAAATATAAAAATTTAACTTAAACTTAAAATTAATCCTTAACTTAAATTAACTATTAATATTAATTTAAATCTAAAATCAAAACTGAATTAAACGTATGTTAATTGTCATTAAACATATTATAAAAATCATTTTAAAATCTTTTTAAATACTATTTTAGAAATCCTGTTAGAAATCCCTTAAAAATAATGATAATAAAAAAATTCTTTTAAAGTCATTTAAAGCTTAGACACTAACTTAAAAACTTAAATTCCATTCAATTAAACTTTAAACTTAATTATGTAATTAATAAGTAGAACTTAATTGTTTAAGTCTAACATTATTTGAGAATTAAAATTGACTTGAATTAAATCATACTTAACTGTGTTTAATAACTTTAACTTCATGCTAACTTCAAACTAAATTAATCCTACTTAAAAGGAACTAAATAAAAAAAACAAAAAATTTAATTATAACTAACACTTTCATTGACCAACTCAATCAATTAATACTAAATTTAAATTATTTTACTAAGTATTAAATTATTAAATAAAGTAAAAATTTATCAATAAATTATTGATAATGGTTAACTGTTGTTGAATGAATAAAATCTTATCTTATTTAATTTTAAACTGAAGTTAAGCACCTGAATCTAAAATTAATTATTGATTAATTAAACTCAAATAAACAATTATACCAAGAATATAGAGATAATTATGTAAATAATATAAGTGTTACTAAATCCCCTAGAACACTTAGGTAGAAAAATGTGTTAGGGCTTTCAAATTTAACACACCCAAACCTTAACATTATATTAAGGGGGAGTAATAAAATAAGGAGGATTAATAAATTAAGGGAGAGTAATAAATTAAAGGAGTATCAAATTCAGGGGGAGGGTTATTTTTTCAATTATCTCCTTAAGTGTTATTTTTTTTTTAATTTTCTCTTTAAAATCTCTTTAGAAAATTCTACCTCAATTTATTAAAAAAAAATTACTTTGAAAATATTATATTAAATATTCTTAGCAAATATTTTCAAAAGCTTTATTTTAATAATATCAGGTTCAGGGGGAGTAATAATTATTTTCACATTTTTTTATTAAAAATATTTTTTGAAATTAGGTTTTGGAAAATATTCTTCTAAAAAAGTTTTAGAAATGTGTTTATGGAACCTAACCTGTGTAAAAATAAGTTTTATGTTAAATTTTTTTAAAAACTTGGTTTTAAAAATTGTATGTTATAAACTTGGTTTGAAAATTGGTTTTGAAAATCGAATGTTACAAACTTAGTTTTGAAATTATGATTTTTCAAACTTAATGTTGAAAATTAATTTAAGAAAATAGAAACTTAGTTTTGCAAATTAGATTTCACAAACTTAACTTTGAAAAATTAGATTTTGAACATTGAATTTTACCTAGTTTTTGAAAATTTTATTTTTGTAAAATTATCTTTATAGAATTTATGTTTGAAAAATGTTTCAAGTTCAAATTTATTTTGAAAAACTTTTGGAACATATAAACTTATGTTTGGAAGTTTGGATTTTTTTTTTTGGTTAATTTTAAACTTATACTTGAAAAATTAGCTTTTATAAATTTGTGATTGCAATAATTATCTTTTGAAAATTAATCTACAAACTTACTACTTAGATATGTTATTAAATTAGTTATCTTTCTAACTTAGTCAGTTTTCAAAACTTAGATATTTTGGAAAAGCTATTCTTTCTAAGTTATCTTTCTTAGCTATTTTGAAAAGGATAAGAGATACTTTTTAAAGCAAAATTTCTAATTATTTAACTCTCCTGAGTCAATCTGATTTGTGTTTGCATTCTTTTGGCAATATTTTTATATTTATGATTATTTGATCCATGTTTATGTTTGATGAATGTCAAAGGGGGAGGGTTATGTGGTTAAGTTAGCTAAAACAAATTGAAAATAAAAATTAACTTAAAAACCTATTAATGCCTATTTTACTTGCATTTTACACTAATTTAACCAAGTTGTCATTCCATCAAAAAGGGAGAGATTGTTGGTGCGGTTAGTACTAACGGTTTAACCCAGGTTTTGATGAATGACGAAATAGGTTAAGTTAGTTTCGTTGTTATCTAATACTCTGAGTGTGCGGGAGAAGTCCAGACAGGTCGACGGGCTGACTTGATGTCTAGCACGAAGCCCAGCTAGGTCGACGAGCAGATCGGATAGCTGGCACGAAGTCCAAACGGGTCGACGGGCTGACCGGACATTTGGCACGAAGTCCAGCTAGGTCGACGAGCTGACCGGATAGCTGGCACGAAGTTTAGACGGGTCGAAGGGTTGACCGGACGTCTGGCAGGTAAGTGGAGGTAAGTCACTGGAGGGGAGTGACTGTGAGGACGCGTTCTCGGGAAGGGAACTTAGGCGCTGATCCGACTTAGAACAATTTCAGAACTCTAAGTCGAGATCTTGACTAGATTCCGGTTTCGGAGAGATGAAATCTAATTAATACTCTTTCTGTTAAACTATGAACTGTGCTAATAATCTGTTTTGCAGGAGATATAAGTGCCTCGGACTAAAGTTTTCTTGTAGGAAAGAAGCTGCTGGAAATCAAGGTCCGAGTGCCCGGAAGGTACCCGGGCGCCCGGAGGCAAAGTTTTATCCCCAACGTCGCTATGCCACGTGGAGTTCGCTGGTTGGCTCGACTACGTCACTTCAGGGTGCCCCGAAGGGCTACGGGCGCCCCGAACCTCTTATATAAGGAGGGTCAAGGTTGGAGTCAGAACAACAACTCAAGAACTACTCTCCTGTGCTCCTGCTATTGGAAATGGGGATAGTGGGGAACGTGGCCCATGTTCCCCACTACACATAATGGAAAGGTCCATTATACCCCTAGTGGATTTCCCTATATAAAGGGGGTACGTCCAAGGCTCTCGGGGGGCGTGAAATTGCGAGTGTGCAACGAGAGTAAGAGGAGAACATCCAAGGCGGTGGGATTTGGTTTGTGGAATTGCGGAGGGCTTTCCGATCCTGTGATCGCTCTTCCGATAGCAAGTTTCGTCATTGCCAATTGCAGATCTGCGGGAGATTGCTGTAAGTTTTTACCGCATTTAATTAATTTGTCTATCATGCATTTAGAATATATTTTCTACATTGGTATCAGAGCGCGTAGTTATTTCTAAATGTTTATAGACGAATTATGAAATTGCCGTACGAATGTTTCCTTGTTTTGCCAAATCCCGTCGCCGTTTTGCACGACTAATGTGTCGTAGCATACACGTTGTGTCCAATTTGTAAAATCGCTACCGCTGGATTTACCGGCGATGGCAGTCCGTGGCCGTTGTTGCCGTCCTGGCTGGCCGGCTATGTGTTGGTGGCTAGGATAGGCAGAACCACTGTCGGCAATCTCGTCGAGCCTAAAATTGACTGGTTTTTGATGCTGGAAAGAACCGGCTACCACCGGCAGAGGCTGGTGATAACTTCCAGTTGGCCGGCGAAGTGATCATGGCCACCTATTGTTGCAACCGTGTTCGGAGCGGGAAAAGTGGCGTGCACAGCATACACGACGTGCACAGTGTGTGTGGCGTGCATGCATGGGGTCGTGGTGGCGATGAAAAAGGACAAAGATAAACATGAAGTGTTTCTGTTTTGAATTTTTCTCAAAACAAAAGCGAAGAAAAAAAACAAGACAGTACTGTGATATGTTCACAGAATTAATTAACGCATGCAATTGATTCTCTTTTTTTTGTTTTTTTTCTCATGCATTTTTTTTAAACAGAATGTTAAAAAAAAACGTGCAATTAAATTTGTTTGCATGAGTTAATTAATTGAAATTGAGTTCAATTAATTTACTATTTATGATAAATGGTCTAGAGTAATTTTGGTCCATTTAGATCTGGTTCAAGTTTAAATCATTAGTTGGTTTAACCGAACCAATTTGATCCAAACCCGAAATCAATTTGGGTTGATTAATTAGAGCTTGGACCAAATATGATCAAATGACCAGATTTGTTCTAATAGGTCAGATTTGATCAAAATAATTAGATTTGTTCTAATTGGTCGGACTTAAACCAATGGACATTGGTTTGATCAAACGGACCTAAGTTTGATCAATAAGTCTGAAATCGATAGAAATGGACTTAGAGAAAAAGTAACAGAACATAGGTACAAAAATCCATGTCCAATTAGATTAGTTCTAATTAAGGACAATGGACTGAGCTTAGGATCTGGATCCCTAATCAACCGATCCAATGAATTTGACCAATTAGATTAGTTCTAATTGTCAATTTGAACTCCTGAAAATCGAGAAGATTTGTTTTTCTTGATTATTTATGTTGGTATTATGCCTGTATAAATTGAAATAAGCCGGTTTTGTACTGGTTAGTCGGTTTTGTACTGACTTATTTATTTTCAATTTTTCAGATGGCAAGGACGATTACCACATTGACTCGTCGCGAAGTGCGACGAAATCAGCTCAGGGAGGAGATTCAGGAGATAGAGTATAACTCTGCTTATGGAGTCAACGGACACATTGGACGGCTTGATAATCTGTTTTGGAAACTTGAGCGAGAAGAGTTTCTAGTCCTGGACAGTTATAGGATTTGGGCTTTGATGCAATCATTGCCAGAAAATCCTAGGATGATAGCAGATTATATTTGGGGGCGTCATCAAGGATGCGTCACATATTCTGTATTATGTGAGGAGCTGCTTCATCATATGACTGAAGAGGATCCGGAAGAGTTCGAAGAGGACCCGGAAATGATCGAGGAGGAACCAGAAGAGGATCCAATTGTGGATCCAAAAGAGAACCTTGAAGCTGTCCTGCCTGGGATTACCCCAAATGAGTCCAGGCTGAGAGGGATTATTTTAGCCACTGCACTAGTGTCTGTCCTAGTGGGAGTGGTATTAGAGTTCTGTTATTTTTATTGTCGTTTTGTATGAACAATAGTTAGTCCATTTCATTCATGTCAGTTGGTTATATGTTAACAATTTGCAGCATAATTTTATATTAATGATATGTTCATTTATTTATGTTGTTTGCTTGACATGATGCATGATTAGTTCATGATGTATTAAATGATTAGTTCATTTAATTAAAAAAAAATGATATATTAAATGATTAGTTCATTTAATTAATGAATTCATGATATTATAAATGATTAGTTCATTTGTTGGGATGTATGTAATAGAATTGATTAATATTAATTTGATTGGTCATACGGATGATGAGTGAAAACATAGTTGTCACTTGATTTTGTAAACCAACTCAAAGTAATATTAAGTCAATCATAAATTGCATACATATGATATATACTGAATACTAAATAATTTGTTTATTTATGATAGATTATGGCAACCAAAAACATAATAGCTGAACTCAACAAAGATGAAAAACTTAATGGAGATAACTACAAGATCTGGCACCTCAAGATACAATATGTACTTGAGGAACAAGAAGTTCTAGAGGCTGTAAATCAGGTTATGGAAGTACCTATAGATGGTCCCACTGCACAACACAGACGAGATCTTGATGCCTATAAGGCATGGAAGAAAAAGGACTCCACTGCAAAGGGTATATTGATTAGTTCAATGATAGACGACCTAGCTTTTGAGTATGAGTCATATCTTACGGCTCATGAAGTCTGGGCAGCCCTTAAAGAAAAATATAGTGGAGTAAGTCTGAGCAAGCTTCGACAGCTGACAATTAAATTTGACAGCTACAAAAAGCGTCCGAACGTGTCAATGGTTCAACACCTCAGGGAAATGTCGAACATGATTCGGGAGCTTAAAACTGCTGGTCATGAGTTGACTGATGAACAACAGGTTCAAGCAGTTATTCGTTCTCTTTTAGATTCTTGGGAGACCATGTAGACCCTATCATAGTGAGAGTATCAAGATTTTCACTGATGTCTCATGCCATGTAGAATTGGAGGCGAGGAGAGTAGAATCCACAAGAATTTCTGGACTGGCCTATGTGGCTGTCGGTTCTGTTGGATCATCTGGATCCAAAAAAAGCAATGGATCAAGAAGGGGAAGGCAAAGAAGAAAGAAGATGCAATACAATCAAGAAGGAAGGAAAGAAGGCAAGAGCGAAACCTAAAACCAAGTTGACTTACTTTAATTGTGACAAGAAGGGTCAATTCGCTTGGGAGTACTCTCAGCCAAAAAAGATAAATCTAAGTATGTCTTCTTTTCAAGAGCATTTTGTTGCTAGTTCAGTGTTGTTAGCTGATTCTTATCCTTTGTGGATTATAGATTCGGGAGCAACCAACCATGTAGCTCGGGAACGAGTTACATTTGTTGAGTACCGTCGGGTACCAGCTGGCAACAAGTGGATCTATGTGGGAAATAATGCAAGAGTTGAAGTCAAAGGAGTCGGCACTTGCAAACTCAACCTACGTGGTGGTAGAGTTTTATTTCTACATGATGTCCTGTATGCTCCTGAAATTTGACGGAATCTTATTTCTGTTACGTGTCTTCTTGATTTAGGGTATTGTATTAATTTTTACAGTCGGTCTGTTGAACTTAAGATTGACTCAGTGTCAATCGGATATGGTTTTTTAACAAATGGTTTTATGGTTCTTGATGTAGAACCAGATGTCAATTATGCTATTGATGGTTGTTTTTCAAACATTGCTTTAACTAGTGATGCAGATATAACTGATGAGGTTTGGCATGCTAGATTAGGACACATAGGACAAGAACGTATAAATCGGTTAGATAGAGAGGGTCTATTGGGCACTCGAGCTAAGATTCAATTGTCTATATGTGAGCATTGTCTTGCTGGAAAAGCAACTAGGAAACCATTTGGTAAGGCTATTAGATCTGAATCAACATTGCAGTTAATTCATTCGGACATTTGTGGTCCAATGAATGTGAAGGCTAGACATGGAGCTTTCCTATTTCATTACATTTATTGATGATTTCTCTAGGTTCGGTCATGTGTATTTGATTTCTCACAAATCCGAAGCATTAGATTGCTTCATTCGTTATATGAACGAAGTTGAAAATCAAACGGAACGTAAAGTTAAAGCTTTACGCACTGACCGTGGTGGGGAGTATTTGTCTGATATGTTCAAGACAATATGTAATGATAGAGGGATTATTAGACAGTTGACAATCCCTGGAACTCCACAGCAAAATGGGGTAGTTGAAAGAAGAAATAGGACTCTTCTTGAAATGGTTAGGTCTATGATGGCGCAAGCTAATTTGCCAATCTCCTATTGGGGAGATGCACTATTAACTGCAGCCTATATACTTAACAAAGTGCCTTCAAAGTCAGTTCCATCTACCACATATGAACGTTGGACAGGCAGAAAACCAGATTTGAGTAATCTGAGACCCTGGGGGTCAGCTGCTTATGTTCATGATAGTTCTCACAAGTATGGAAAACTAGGGCCTAGAGGTAAGAAATGTATCTTTATAAGATATCATGAGACCTCCAAAGGTTATGTTTTCATAGGTGAGCAACTAGATGGAACCATCTCCGAAATAGACTCGAGAGATGCGACTTTTCTCGAAACAGAGTTCCCAATCAGAGGTGATGTTGATAAAAATGTTCCTCTATTTGAGGAGGATAAGATATTATCAACAAGAGAGGTGTCAAAAGGGATACCTGAGTCTAGTCAACCGAGTGGGAGTGATATGTCGAGTCATGAGTTGACTTCTCAACAGCCCAACTTACGGAGAAGTGTTCGTAAGATCAAACCTAAGAAGAGGTTTGATATTGAGAATGAGGCATTGGTTACACTTCCAATTGACGACGACAAGCCTCAATCCATTGAGGAAGCATTGGGATGTAAAGTTAGAGAAAAATGGAAAGCTGCAATGGTTGAAGAGATGGAGTCCATGATTCAAAATCATGTTTGGGATTTAGTCGATCTTCCTCCGGGCCGAAGGGCTATTGGGAATAAATGGATTCTCAAAATAAAGAGGAAAGCAGATGGATCGATTAACAGATACAAAGCTCGTTTAGTTGCAAAAGGATATACCCAAATGGAGGGTATTGACTTTGAAGAGACATTTTCTCCCGTAGTGAAATTTGTATCAATAAGAGTTATTTTGGCCTTTGTGGCACATTATGACTTAGAATTACATCAAATGGATGTAAAAACCACTTTCCTTAACGGTGATCTTGACGAAGAAATCTATATGGTTCAACCAGAATGTTTCATTGCTGAAGGCCAAGAGCAAAAAGTATGTAGACTAAGAAAGTCTATATATGGGCTAAAGCAAGCGTCAAGACAATGGAACATAAGATTTAATGAAGTCGTTTTATCTTATGGTTTTGAAATGATCAATGAGGATCATTGTGTTTTCCTGAAACAGGAAAAAGGAAATTATGTCATTTTATCATTATATGTTGATGATATGCTGATAGCTGGAAATGACATAGGATATGTGAATGAAGTCAAGAAGTGGCTGTCATCACAATTTGATACAACAGATATAGGAGAAGCTGAATACATCTTAGGGGTGAAAATCATAAGAGATCGTCCTAAAAGACTTTTGGGTCTGTCACAAGAGTCTTATATAAATAAGATGTTACATCATTTCAGCATGTCTAATTGCAACATAGAACATACACCTATTGTGAAAGGTACTGTGTTGAGCAAAAGTATGTGTCCTAAAACTCCAGAGGAAATAGCTGAGATGAATAAAAAATCATATGCCAGTGCTATTGGTAGTTTGATGTACACTATGTTGTGTATGTAACGACCCAATTTTCCCTATTTCAAGTTCTAAAAGTCCATAAAAATATTTAGAAATACTTTTAAAATATTCTAGAGATTTTTAGGAATTTTTAGAGTATTTTTACGTAATTTTTGGAGGTCGTTTAGTATGTTTACAAAAAGAAAGAAGTTTTGACCAAAAATGTGGAAGTTGAGACTTGAACCCAAGACCTCCTGCCGGACCTGACCCAATCGGACGCAGCCAACCAACTGAGCTACGCAGGTTTTATTAATCAAATATGGAGAGAAATAGATTTAAGCTAAAGCTGGAACGTTTAAAATAAATTGGAATAAAAGTGCGCGGTAGAGGAGTCGAAGCCCAAACCTCTGATTTGGTTAAAACCTGGCCAACCAACTGGGCTGCGTGTGATTTGTTAACTAGATATGAGAACAAATTGATTTAAGGTATAGTTCGGTTTAAACCCTAGTATAAGAAAAGAAATTTAGGTTTTTATTTTCGGAAAATCTAAATTTCCTCTAGAAATTCTTTTTCTCTCTCGCGCGAACGGCGACGGCGGCGGCGACTCCACTGTTTGGGGCGGAGAAGGCGACGGAGCTAGGTTTTTTCCGGCCGGTCTTCACTCCACCGTGACCCTCTCGTCGTGGGGAGCTCGCGGACGCAAAGAAATCGCCGAGATCTTCAAGCTTCACCCGGAACCCTAGAATTTTTGCTCTTCTCCGGTTGTAAGTTCAAAACAGCGAGGTGAGTTGCTACTCACCTGCAGTAGGATAGCTTCGAGTTTTGTTTTCCTTGCTGCCGTGATAAAGGATTTTGGTTTTATGATTTTGCCGTGAGATAGATTTCTGAAGCATGTGGTAGGAGGGGATTTCGGATTTGTTCTTCTTGATTTCAAATCATGCTGTAAAGATTATGCTTGTTCTTCTTGATTGTTGAAGCATGCTGTAAGGAGTTTTGTCTTTCAAGATTTCAGCCGTGAGTGTTATATAGGTTATCGCTTGATTTCTAATTCTTTTTGGAAGTTAGAATGTTGGAGTTATGTAGCCCTATCTTTGCATGATTGTCTATTCCTTTGTATCGAACAGGTTAGTAGTTGTTTGAATTGGGTTTATACTCGGTGGATTTTTGGGCTTTTCATTGTTTAGAATTGCAAAGTACACCCTTCCATATGACCCTATCCCAGCAGGTGTTAGTTTGAGTTGGAGTTGCTGTGCAGGTTTGGTGGTATTATTAATCCCTAACATGATGCTAGACTTAGTGTTATTAACCCTTAACATGTTGCTAGACTGTGGGTTATTAATTCTTTGACACAGATTTAAATTCCTTCTTAGTGTAGTTTAGCATATCAGTGCATTTTTGTAACCACGAACAACTTTACTAGAGCTTAGAACAGCCCCTTTGGAGCTTATTCTAGTTCAAGTTTTCTTTGAGTTCACTGCAGAAACGTACAGCTCTATTAGAGCATAGGAAAACCTTTCTTTATTTGCATTTCTGTTTGTGTAGCAATAGATGTACATGAACAGATTTTCTATTTTTAAGTTGCACTCTTTTGCCCTATTTTACAGCATGTTTAGGAAGCTTAAAGTTGCTTTCTTTTGTACTATTTTATAGCATGATTAGTAAGTTCAGATTTGTTTTCCTTTGCTTTATTTTATAACATGCTTAGAGAGTTTAGATCTGTTTTCCTTATGTTATTTTTATATAGCATGCTTGTTTGGTTGTAATTCTACACTTGATAGATATATCTACAGGATTTTAGTAAGCTTTAATCAAGGAGTATGAGAAGTATAAGTAAAGAAAAGAAAGTAAAGGCCAAGGCCTTAGGTAAATCCCAAAGTCAAGACTTTAGGGATTTTGGCACATAGGATGCTATTAAAATGCCAAGGCATTTAAAGAAGAAGTATTTAAGATAAAAAGTATTTTACTTTTAAGAAGAGGCTAGTACCCGACTTCCAAGGTTGTCGTTAAACAAATCCAGGTGTCCAATTCCAAGGTCTTGGCCCTGGTAGACCAAGGTCTGCTCTTTTAGGATTGGCGGCTCGCTACCCCAACCTATTAGGGAACGCGCATAAGATGGTACTATGCCTGGGCCCAAGAGAAGTTGATTATTATTTTCAAGTATTAAAGTATAAATTTTAAACAAGTGAAATAAAAGAATAAGATTAGAGTAAAAGAAGTAAGTTTCACTTTGTTTTAAAGATCAGCAAGTTTAGCTTTCTTTTATGCTAGCAGCTTTTACATGTTTAGTTTCTTACATGTTATTTATTTGCTAGTTGATGAGCATGTTTAGCTTTATATGTTAGCATTTCAGTTAGTTTGCTTTCTTTATTAGTTTATGAGCATGAGTAGCTATACATGTTAGCTTTTCTGTTAGTTGATTTCTTAGCCATTCATGAGCATGAGTAGCTTGACATGTTAGCATTCAGTTTTAGCATGTTTTTATTTCGTATACATGCATATCGAGTTTTTGTGAGTTAGATAGCGCTCACTAAGCTTTATGCTTATAGACTGCACTTTCTCCTACTGCAGATAAAGAAAAAGGAAAGCTAATATGAAGGAAGGTGACAAGGAGATGCAAGAGGGGTGTGTGATGTCTGCACTATGGAAGTTCTAGGGATCCTTGCGAATAAGATGAATTATGATTTGTTCTTTGAGTTAATTAAGTTTTTATGTGTTAAGGAAATTTGATAACTGTTTATAAGGACACTTGATACTATGTTTGCTATTCAGTTGTGGTTGTGGATTAGTTTTCCTTTATTGTTGCTGAGTTAGATTTATTATACTGCGTGGTTGTTAGTTATGTGTTCCAGCCGCTTGTGGCTGAGTATATATACTGCATGTATTGTTGATTATGGTCACCGGTACAGGGGAGACTCTGTCGAAATTTTTCGGTAGAGTTTTCTTTTGGTTTTTTAATCACACCGGTTAAGTAGAGTTAGTAGTTAAGTAACGGTCATCTTTAGAGAATAGTAGTAGTAAGAAGGGTGGTCGTTACAGTGTACACGTCCCGATATCAGCTATGTTGTGGGCTTGGTCAGTCGCTTCCAGTCAAACCCAGGACCGAGACACTGGAAGGCAGTAAAAAGAATATTCAGATATCTGAAGGCGACAACAGATTATTGTCTCTGTTTTCAAGGGTCAGATATGAGTCTGAAAGGTTATTCAGATGCAGATTGGGCTGGAGACCTGGATGATAGAAAATCCACATCAGGCTATGCATTCTTGCTGAATGGTGGCGCCATCTCCTGGAACAGCAAGAAACAAGCTTGTGTAGCTTTGTCGACTATGGAAGCTGAATATGTGGCATGTTCAGCAGCTGTGCAAGAAGCAGTCTGGTTGAGAAGGTTTCTGAAGCATCTGAAAATTGCTGAGAATAGTGGGAGTCCAGTAACTGTCTACTGTGACAGTCAAGCTGCAATAGCTTTTTCCAAGGATCCCAAATATCATAGCAAAGGCAAGCATATAGAAATTAAATATAATTTTGTAAGGGATATTGTGGCTAAAAGAAAAGTCATTTTTGAGTATGTCCCTACACGTGTTATGCTTGCAGATCCTTTTACTAAGCCAATGACTAAAGAGTCATTTAAAGAACATGTAAAGTCTTTGGGACTTCGTAGAATGTAACAATATTGAAATAACAATCAGACTTTGTGTTATGATTGTGTCATTTGCCATAATTTATTCAGTGTATATGTTGTATTTGTTACATTCATGTAAGATCTCGGTGAGCATGTTGGCAGGTGGAGATTGGTCCACTCACATGGACAATCATCTCTGTTTGTTAAGTACAAATAGGGGTAAGACCGTTACTTATGAAACAGCTTACGTAGCTGAAATTATGAAATTAGAGACAGATTCATAAGTTGAGGTCACCTTGATAATTGTGTCAAGATGAGATCATTTATGTGTAAATAATGATCGAAGTAAATGAACCCACCATTTACTAAACCTGTTGAAAGCCAGATTAGAATTCATATGTTGAATTCAGGATTAGACGTTAGGTATGTCTAGATCGAAATCTGTACGATGTTAAATTTGAAGACAACATGCACTCTTTTTAGTAAAGAGAATAACATCGTAGCATGTGATTCATACCACATGTGTTATTGCGACGATAAAGGTAGTAGGAGAATGAATCCCTGTTTCTCTACTATGTGAGACCTTTGAGATTATATGTTAATCTCAATTTTTGCCTTAGTGACTATTTAGCTGTCTACTTGAAGTTTTAATCAGTGTCTGCTACTTTAGCGTGTATCCTATGGCTATGGATGATTCAGTCTATGGAGCATAACTAGGAAAGCGACTGATTAAAATGAATTGATTCTAGCTAAAAAGGAAGATTAAATATATTTACATCTTTTGTTGTTATTCACTGGTCGACCCATTTCTATTATGTATGGAAATGAATGTGAATATTGGATATGGAACATGCTCATGACATAATGGTCATTATAAGGGATTAGAGATGTTCATATCGGTGTAAATAGAAATTATTTAATCTGGGTAAATAGCAAGACATGGATATCTTCAAGATAATGGCTGTGTGTCACTTGAAGATTGGATGGATTCTGGATAAAGGCTATGTGCCACCAGGAAAGTGGCTAAGTGCCATAAAGAGTGTGTCTCTAATTTATTTGAGTAGCTAAGTAAAGTGTAACAAGTTTATTAGCATTGATTACTCAAAGAGCGGCTAAGTCAAAGTGTAACAATCTTCTTAGTAACTATCGCTCAGTGTGCTTGCTGTCGCACGAACCATTTTCTCTAAGTATGGATTGGATGTTCTCATATGGTCTATGTGACCAAACTCTCTAATAGTCTATGTGACTTATTAAGTCTTTGTGACTTACCTGAATGAACTAGTCTTAGTGACTTACCTTGGACGAGTGGGAGATATTGGAAATGGGGATAGTGGGGAGCGTGGCCCATGTTCCCCACTACATATAATGGAAAGGTCCATTATACCCCTAGTGGATTTCCCTATATAAAGGGGGTACGTCCAAGGCTCTCGGGGGGCGTGAAATTGCGAGTGTGCAACGAGAGTAAGAGGAGAACATCCAAGGCGGTGAGATTTGGTTTGTGGAATTGCGGAGGGCTTTCCGATCCTGTGATCGCTCTTCCGATAGCAAGTTTCGTCATTGCCGATTGCAGATCTGCGGGAGATCGCTGTAAGTTTTTACCGCATTTAATTAATTCGTCTATCATGCATTTAGAATATATTTTCTACACCTGCGACACTGAGACGCTCTTCCGACGACACGCTCTTCTTTTAATTCCTTGTTCTCGTCGGTATATTTTTATTTTAAATCAATTGTACTTAGTTTGTAATAATTTATGAATTGCTAGTGAATTTCTCATCGAAAGCACCCTTGTGTGCGGACCTTAGAGTAGGAGTCGACAAAACCTCCGAACCAAGTAAATCGACTTTGTTAGTCGTGCTCTCTTTTTTTGTTTTCCGCTGCGTACTCGTACTCAAAAAGTTTTAAATCGATATCCACCTCCCCTCTATCGACTTTCACGATCCAACAGTTCCTTCTTCAGCGAACTCGTTTCAACCTAGTGTTACTTGACAAGGCTACTTTGATCTCTTTGAGGATTCAATGTCACTAAACTAAAGCCCTAAACCATAATCTCATCTTAATTCTTAAATTTCTAATCAATTCACTAATCCCTTATGTTTGCATTCCATTCATGCATTAGACATTATTTTGTCATTGTTATTCATGAGTTATTGGTGCATTATCTTCATGCATTAGACATTATTTTGTCATTGTTATTCATGAGTTATTGGTGCATTATCATTCAGTATCCTTAGAAAGAAGCCAAAACAAGTTGAATCTAATGAGGGTTCATCTCGACCTTAACCTCCAACTGATTCTCGCTTCCTGAATGCATCTAATTTTCAGCATGCATTTAACATGCATAAATTCAAACTCATTCAAGCTTGATCGATTGACAAGATGTTTTTCCATAATCATTATTTTGATGTCATCAGAGGCATTCAACATTATAAGTTGGAGTCAATTGTCTTTTATGAACACAACATCAATGAGGGGTTAGTGTTGAATTCTATAACAGTTTCCATTCAGCTGGGGATGATCTCAGGTACCAAACCTACGTCGCTAAACAAAATCTGAACCTTACTCCTAAGATCTTCTAAGAGTTTTTAGAGTATCTTTTATCTACAAATGACTTTGTTTTCTACCTTGTATTGCTTGATTTTTTTTCTCCACATTTTGAGTACATCAATATATCTTCCATGTATGAGCATTTCTATCAAAGATCTTGTCCATATAGACCTAATGCTTCTATCTTCATATTTTTTACTCTTGAAATGTCAGCCTGTGACAATGATCACTATAAAATTGTTAACTACATTCTACCCATTGTGACTCATACATTGGCTTCGATTCAACCTTCACATTTTTTTATGCTATAGGCTTGCCACGCTCTTCACATAAATGTGACATTAAAAATGTTTCATTACATAATTCATTTCATCAAACCAGTACATGATATAGTTTGTATGCCATTTAGAAACCTTATCATAGAGTGGCTGGCATCTTTGGGTATCAACGTTTCCCATGGTAGGTTACAACTGATGATGGCCAAGTATGATAAAATTATGGTACAGTCATTCTCCTTGGCTGAAATGAAGCTAGATGGGTACACAATAAAATGGATAGACAGTTGTCGATTGGGTGAGGGACCAATATGACAATCCAAGGATGGCAGACCATAACCAGGTGACACTGAAGCCAAGGACCTTGCAATGGCTAATCAGGAGGATGATATTAAGCCTAATTCTTATGATCGACTTGATGACCTTTAGTATCAAGTCTTTGTGCTCGGGGAAATTATAGACATGCGATTTGAGGAGATGTGTCTGGATCTTGCTCTTTAGATGGATGAGATGACTCAATGTATACGTACACTACAAAAAAAAATCAGCATTAGAGACGGAATTTTCCGTCTCTATTCCGTCGCTAAACTAGATTAGCGACTGATTAGCGACTGAATAATTACGTCGACACGAGTTTTGTCGCTGACCGTATTTAGAGACGGATTTTTAAATTCCGTCGCTAATTAGAGACGGAATATATATTCCGTCTCTAAAATATAGCGACGAGAATTTAATAATCAGTCGCTAACCATAGAATCCGATCTCTAGTTTCTGTCTCTAATTAGAGACGGAATATTAAAATTCCGTCTCTAATTAGAGACGGAAGTTTAATGGTCCGTCTCTAATTAGAGACGGAATATTAAAATTCCGTCTCTAATTAGAGACGGATGTTTAATATTCCGTCTCTAATTAGAGACGGATTTGTTATGTTCCGTCGCAAGTTATCGTCATTTCAGACAAATTCAGGTCACTCAGTGACGGAAAATTATAATTCCGTCGTAAGGTATCGTTATAACAGTAAATTCCAAAGTGAAATTAGAGACGGAATATTAAATTTCCGTCTCTAATTAGAGACGGAATTTTAATATTCCGTCTCTAATACCTGGAAATTTTAGCAGCACAATTTGATTTCTACAATTATCCTTGTTTACATTTCATATCAATCTAGACCATCACATACAATGGTTTCCAAATAACACAATACATACACAATTAGACAATGACAATACAAAATAATATATGAATGCAAATATCAAACCAAGTATCCAATCCAAGCACACTACATTCTTACAACATCTCCAATAATAATAATACAAACACAAAACTAAAACTAAATATCCAATTAAAAAACAAAGATAATTATCCAAACATCTCTAACCATAAACACCTGATTGTATAGTACTACAACATCTGAAATTAAAAAACATAATACAACACCTTCTAGCAAAGAAAATCCAATCCTAAGCTAGCGAGTAGTAATCAATCCTGCAAAAATGTTAATACGATAGATTAATAATAAAACAAAGAATAAACTAGTACACAATTATGTGTAACATATTAAATTTAATATTATGAATTTATTTTACATACTTGAGTGCTAGTTTGGATATACGATGATGGTGTCGTATAGATATCAATGTTCCTGAAAAGATATAATACAATGTTAGACATAGTTTCATTATTGAACAAAAAAAATTAAAAGTTAAACATCAAGATACCTATGGCAATCTACGGATCGGGGGATTATTAGGGTCTTGAGTCTCACGAGAGGCAAAACGATGTGGCGTTGCACTCATTTGATCCAAGAAGGCTTGCATATCTCGCCCAATTTTCTCAAGATCCAATCGGGATTGTCGCTCTGCTCGAAAATCTGCCTCCAAGTTTGAGAGACGAGTCTTCAAATCTGCGTTTTCTTGCTCTAAGACGTCTACTCTAGCAGATGATTCGGATGCACTCGATGATGTGCTGGGACGACCCCTGGCCCTAGGAGTCATCGCCTGATCATATACAACTCTCGCCTGGGCCCCAAGACCATAGAGGGTGGAGGTCTTTTTCCTTCCACCAACCACATCATAATAAATTTCATTTATCTGGTCAGTAGATAAAATCTGCTCCTCACCTCCCTCTAAACTAGGCTGAGACGCCTGTGCCACCCTAGCCGCAATTTCCTCCTATTTGCATAAAAAAAATATTATCAGATATTTACTGAAATGATAGATAATCATTGTTAATAGTTAAATATATTCAAGTATAGATTCTTACGTCTAATGCCGACGATCGACGATCTATAAAGTTGCCATCTTTTGACTTGTGTGTCTTCGTAAATATCTCCCAACAAGTAGGAGGTCGCTGTAGATCATGTTCCTGAATATTAAAAGATGTAAATATTTCCAGTGGTATGTTCTAGGTACAAAACTCTTATAGAATTTTAAAATTACTAACTCACCAAGTCTAAGGCATGCTCGACGATCGATCGGGATCCAGCGGTATGTTTTGTCGCTCCGGTACTAGGGCCAGCCAACTCACTCCTTCTATTGGCTCGAGCTATCATTGCATTTTCCTGCCATCTGTCTGCAGCCCAAATGGCTCTCCATGCATCCCAAATGTTCTCAGGTACATAGGATGGTTTTATTCCCTTTTGTCTTGCTTTGTATAACATGTCTTTGTATAGTTTGGCACAAGCTGCGTTGCAGTAGCATAAAGTTCTGCCTCGTGCTCTGTCTCCCAAGTATATCTTTTCTGCAATAATATGTTCACAAATTATTATAAAAATATAATAAAATCATGATAATTAAAATGACTTACCAAAAACTCATCGTAATAAAATTGCTTCATATCCGGGTCTACCCGCTTCCATGTAGTACCAGCGGGACTAAATCGCTCTTTAAATTTTGAGGTGATGTATGCAGCTACTATATGACCATCTGGGGTAAAACTGCATTTAACAAATAAAATTAAATAAATATGTTAACAAAATAAATGCAGTGAATAAGACTAATAACACTAATACTTACCAACCCCCGATAATCCGTAGAACAATCTGGCCACCAGCGTCAGACATGTCTATATCTGTAGAATTACATTATAACACATACGCATGCACACTATTTTTTATCAAAAAATAATAATGACTAATAGAGTAAGACAAGTGATATAACCATGAATATTTAGATCTAAAATTTAACTTAACAATGCTTAACATGAAGATATAACAATTTTAATCGTTAACATTTTGTAGATCCTCCTCACTAGACTCTGTTAGTTCAATAAGTTCCTCGCTGCTGGATATTTCTTCATCATCTATTTCCTCATAAGGTACATTAACATCTACAAGTAATTGAGATGTTGATTGAATCTGAGAATCTACTGAATATATCTCCACTGTATCATCTTGAAATGCATCATGGTTTTGGTTCATGATAGAGTTGGGCATTTCTATGGTAGAGCGTGGCTTTGTTCGACAAACTGCTAACCATTCACTAGCTCTTCTCCTCTTCGTGGGATATTCAAGATAGAAAACCTGCCGCTTGTACCGTAAAAATGAAAGGTTCATACTTGTTGAAGCTTTTGTTTGCATTTACCTCAACTAAATTGTAGTTTGGATGTATTCTGGTACCTGTTCTTGGAGTCGGATCATACCAAGAACATTTAAATAACACACATCTTTTGATGGGTAAAGCAGGATATTCAACTTCTATGATTTCTTCAAGTCTCCCATAATAATCAAACTCAGAATTATTGTTGTTGATAGATCCTTTCACACAAACACCGGAATTGAAAGTTAGTCTGCGTGAATCCCGTTGTGTTACGTGAAATTTAAAACCATTAACATAGTAGCTAGAGTACACTATTATCTTACGGAGAGGTCCAGATGCAAGATTGATTATCCTGGAATCTTGCACATTAGATATTCTTCGATCGGACACCTATAACAATAGTAGAATATAAAATAAACCTCTGATAATTTAATATGGATGTAAGAAATTAAAATTATGCTCTAACTTACATAGATTTGAAACCATAATGCAAATTCGTCTCCAACTTTTCAGCTATCTCACTTGCACGAATTGATGGATTTTGTACTTGTAGTTGTTGTTCATACAAGCTGAAAAATAAGGTAATTTTAAGAAAAATACACTATCGGGAAACAACTTATTTTTTGATAAATGTTTGATTCAAGAAGTCAACTTACTTTATGTAGGGTTTGACTTCATCACAGTTTAAGAGTATGTATGTCCTCGCAGCATGATATTCTTGTGGAGTTAACCATCTAGAAACAGATGCTCCCATTGGCTTGCCAGGAAACTTGAAAATAGAAAGCATAGATGGGTCTATAGGCTGTGCATCATCTGAATTTCTAGGACACTTGCGATGTCTGGTTTTTACATTATCAGAAAAATAATAGGAGCAGAATGAGGATGCTTCTTCAACCAGATAAGCATTACAGATTGACCCCTCAACTCTAGCTTTGTTACGAACATTATTCTTTAATTTCCTTAAAAACCGTTCGAATGGATACATCCATCTATACTGGACAGGACCAGCTATTCGTGCCTCGTACGCTAAATGTACTGGTAGATGTTCCATTGAATCAAAAAAACTGGGTGGAAAAATACGTTCAAGCTTACATAGTATAAGAGGAATGTCTGTTTCTAGTCGAAGCATATCATCCATCATAATACACCTCGCAGTCAAATCTCTAAAATATAGACTCAATTCTGTGAGTGCTTGCCAAACATTTTGAGGAAGTAAGTCATGAAAAGCTATTGGAATAAGTCTTTGCATGAATACATGACAGTCATGACTCTTCATTCCAAACATCTTTAACCTGTTCATATCCACGCATCGAGCCATATTCGAGGCATACCCATCTGGAAATTTAATTTCTTTCAACCAATTACATAAAACTTGTTTACCGTCTTTGTCCAATGTATAACAAGCCTTTGGGAATTTATTGGTTGTTTCATCCTGATGCAACTCTGGTCTGCTAACTAGTTCTTTTAATTCCTCACGTGATTTTGCAGTGTCTTTAGTTTTTCCATGCACATTCATCACAGTGTTAAAAATATTATCAAAGAAATTTTTCTCAACGTGCATTACATCTAAATTATGTCGAATAAGTAGATACTTCCAATATGGTAGCTCCCAAAAAATACTCCTTTTCTTCCAACCGCACTTGCACTGCCTAACAATGTATTTATTTATCTCATCAGAATTAGTCTCAGCTACTGGTAGAAAACCATAGTTGTCTATTTGGTCAAGGATTTCTTCACCTGACTTGACTGTTGGAGGAAGTTTTCTGACTACAACATTCCTAATGAAATTTTTCTTATTCCGCCTGAAAGGGTGATCAACTGGTAAAAATTTACGATGATTATCAAACCAAGATATCTTCCCACTGCAGGGTAATGAAAATGCATCAGACTCTGTCATGCAGTATGGGCATGCTAATTTACCAGCCGTGCTCCATCCCGACAACATTGAGTATGCTGGAAAATCACTAATTGTCCATAATAATGCAGCATGCAATCTAAAATTAGTTTTGCTTGCAACATCATAAGTCAGTGACCCTACATTCCATAATTCATTCAACTCGGCAATCAGAGGTTGCAAGAAAATATCAATCTTTTCTTTTGGATTAGTTGGCCCTGGAATAAGGACAGTAAGGAACATAAATTCATCTTTCATACACATCCAGGGCGGTAAGTTGTAAGGTGTTATTATAACTGGCCAAGATGAATATTGCTGTCCAGACTGACCAAATGGTTGAAATCCATCTGCAGAAAGTCCAAGTCTCACATTACGTGGTTCCATTGCAAATGAGGAAAATGTTATATCAAGATGTTTCCAAGCAGGCGAATCACAAGGATGACACATTATACCTTCTTCGTGCACATGCTCATGATGCCACCTCATGTAGCTTGCTGTTGCAGTAGATGCGTACAAGCGTTGGAGTCTAGCAGTTAACGGGAAATAATACATAACTTTCCATGCAATCTTTTTATTTTTCTTCCATGGTATTCGACTACTATGCTTATAACGAGGGTGAGTACATATTCTGCATTCAATCAGTTCACTGTCTTCTTTCCAAAATATCATGCAGTTATTAATGCAACAATCAATCTTCTCTACCGGCAAACCTAAACCTCTCACCAATTTTTTTGTAGTATAGAAGCTATCAGGCATTATGTTATCAGTAGGAAGTAACTCAGACATCAATTGACAGATGTCATCGTAACATCTTTCTGAAAAATGATGCTCTGCCTTTATGTTCAATAATCTTGCAGTAGCTGATAATTGGGAATGACCAGATGGAATCCCTCCCCACACTTCTCTTTCACTAGCCTTTAACATGTCATACATTTGCTGAACTTCAAGTGTTGGTACATCATCTATATTTGAATGATCAACAGCGTTTATAGCGTCATAAACCATTGATTGCATTGCATTCTCATTAGATGATGATTCCCCTACAGGAGTTGTGTCTGATGAAGAAGCAACCGAAGTTCCAATACGGTGAGACAAATAAGGCTCTCCATGACAATACCAGTTGTAGTAATTTGGAACAAATCCTTTTTTACATAGATGTACTTTGACAGTATCCTCATCATGGAAAGCTTTATTTCTACATTTGGAATGATTACATGGACAACGTAACGTGACACCATCCATACATTCTGGATGACTCTTCGCAAAGTTCACAAACTCTTCAACTCCAGCAAAATATTCATCTCGGATAAATCCATTTTCTAATCGATTGTACATCTAATCTTTGTTCAAGTACATTGTATCCTAATAAACATAAGATTGATTACTTAGTAAGTATATAAGTAATATAATAGAGGTACTACACATATGATTCAATATATTCAAAAACCATACCATGAATACAAAATATTAAGTATATAATTAAGAAGTTGATATTTAAATTAAAAAAAATAAAATAAAAACACATTTAGATAATTTTAAATCAATTTCATAGGTGTTATCAAAATATCATATCATAATAGGTGGCAGTCGTATGGTGTTTTATTTTTTGGTCTCTAAATCATCATCAATCCTTTCTCTTTCTTGTTTTCTTAGTTATTCAAATTTCTTCATATTTCCTCTTGGTCCTTACCTTTTGATTTTTATCCATGGATTATTAGATTTGTTTGTATGCCTAGTTTTAATCTATCTTTAATATATTAGTTTGGCTTTAACTACTGGAAGCTTTAGAAGTTACTACAATATGAAATGTAAATCCTTCCATTGACTTTCTATATTCATATCCCTATACCAAGGCCATTTTGATCATCTTTGGTTAGGTTAAGGCTATATCTATGTCTCAGTCAATGATATTCTCATATGTATTTTGATTATCTTTTTTTAAATTTCAGTCTAACTTTACAAGAATGAAAATCAAATACAATCATGTTCTAATTTTCAAACAACTGAATATCTATAAATGAATGACTGCACAAGCAATAGACAATTACATGTATTTAACCATTTTTATTGAGGGATAACTTCTCCATTAGTCAAAATCATGACAAATCACTATCGATGATAAGGTGGAACTATTTTAGGATATTTGTGCATGGTTGATGAGAACTAATTATAAACCTACAAATGGACTTCTCTACTAAAATGCACAGGTTTCTTTCATTTTGGTTGACAATCAGAAGGGCAGCCAAATTCAAAGCAACAAGCAACCTTCTCAAAAGAAACATGAATTTCACAATTAGATTTTTTCTATAAAACAGAAGTTATACATGAGTTTGCAAGCAGCAGAATCAACAAAATGAAGCATGTATTTGAGGGAATGTATTCATATATTTGTACTAGAGACCGAATTAAAAGTTTGGCACTCATACAACTTGATGCAATACGAACAAATTGTGCCACCAAAACAACTCAACTCTCAACAAATGGGGAAGCAAATAATATTATTAACTCAAGATGTACAAGGGATCCAGCCCCTTTATGTTTTGAGGAGAAACAAGAAAGGAAAAGAGAGATTGAGGAGAAAAATGAAATCACCAGCGACGTGATGCTGCTTTGTGAAAGGGATGCTGCTGAGCTTCGATGACAGGACGGGGAAGTCGTGGCGCTTCCACTATTCCTACTGGAACAGCAGCCAGAGATTCGATGACTGGACGGGGAAGTCAAGAAAGGAACAGAGATTGAGGAGAAAAGAGAAATTACCAGCGATGGAGCACACTCTGCAAGGAAGAAGCTCGTTGGCAAGGATGACGAACAGACTGCGTTGAGCCGAGTCGGAGTCTGGCAGCGACAACTGTTCGAGCGTCGGAGGAGAGGACGCCGGAGGAGAGGACACCGGGGGAGACGGAAAGAAATGCAGGAGACGGAGCTCGAGTCGGAATCCAGTGCCGACAACTATTCGAGCGCCGGAGGAGAGGAAATGCAGGAAATGGAGAGGCCGAAGTGAAGAACCCGTGCCCTAAATCCCAATCATAGCGACGGAATTAATAATTCCGTCGCTAGTTAGAGACGGAATTAATAGTTCCGTCTCTAATTCGCCTAGGTGGGGCTTAATTCCCTGTTTGAATAGCGAAGGAATAAATATTTCATCCCTAATTAGAGACGGAAACAAAATATCCGTCTCTATTTAGAGACGGAATCAAAATATCCGTCACTAATTTTTACAGATTCACTCATTTAAAATTTTAAAACAGCGAAATTAGAGACGGAAGTATATTTCCGTCTCTAATTAGAGACGGAAGTATATTTCCGTCTCTAATTAGAGACGGAATTATATTTCCGTCTCTAAGTCCGTCGCTAAATGATAATTTTCTTGTTGTGGTAGCTTGAGGGTATTAAGCGACGACAGATTGACATCCAGACCGACATTACTTCCTTTCATGATCTGATGCATTCATGGACTACAGGACCTCCTCCTCAACCACCTCCTCTAATGGATGATGTGCTGGAAATTCAATCAAAATCTCACATTAAAAAGATTTAGAAAAGATCATCAGTTTAAAAGGATATAAGATATCTCCATTGGAATGAGACCTCTTGGATAGAGCTTAAGAGTAAAGCCATGAGAGCTTAGGTCCAAAGTGGATAATATCATGTCATTGTAGAGATGTATAAATATTCTTTGGTCACAACAAATGGTATCGGAGCTATGGTCCAGACCATATGACATACGGGGTGGCCTTGAACGAAGTTGAGGGTAGGTCTGGAGCAAGTTAGGATAATCAGATGCTTGCGAAAAAAGCCCGAAGTAGGTCAAGATGATTGAATGCTCACGGAGAGGCTCGGAGTAGGTTAGGGTGACTAGATACTTATGAGAAAAGCATGGGGTAGTTCAAGGTGACTGAATACTTGTAGGGAGGTCCGGAGAGGTCAAGATAACCAAATGTTTACAGGGAGGTCCGGAGTAGGTCAGGATGATCGGATGCTCGCGGAGAAAGCTCGAAGTAGGCCAGGATGACCGGATGCTCGCGAGAAAGGCCTGGAGTAAGTCAAGGTGACTGAATGCTCACGAAAAAACCGAACCATGAGAGTAATGGTGGTCCTTCATTTGAGGGGAGGATTATTGAGGATTCAATCAAAGTCCCACATTGAAAAGATTTAGAAAAGATCATGTGTTTAAAAGGATGTAAGATATTTCCATGGGAATGATGTTTCTTAGATAGAGCCCAAGAACAAAGTCATGAGAGCATAGATCTAAAGTGGATAATATCATGTCATTATGGAGATATGTGCATATCCTTCGGTCCCAACATGATAATGTAGTTTCACATATGTTTGATCTCGAGTAGAAGTTGAGCATTGTGTGTTGTTCTGCTAAACTGTATTGTTTGACTTATTAATACTATTATGACATTTGATATGGTGTACCTTACTCATCTTGCCTCATCATAGGCACTTTTTGTAAGGTTGACATTAGTTCTATGTTAAGCATCTAGCTTTTGATTGTTTATTATATTATATTTGTTGACTAGATGTGATTTACAAGGGTGTGCCCTATTTTTGTGATTGTTATCTTAGTTTATGTTTTGGTAGGGGAGTGCCCCATTATTGTTGATCGTTTGTCTTTTTTTTTTTATTTGTAAGGATGTACCATATAATTTCATAAGTTAAGGGGGAGTGCCCCATCTTTGATTATATGTTGGTGATTATGAATTATAGAGGTATTGCATGAGTTAAGGTGGAGTGCCCTATTATTGTCATGTTATTCATATTTCCGTGTTAACTTCATTTTGATATTTAGAAAAAGGGGAAAATAACATATTTAAAAAAATATAGATTCGCTACATTAATGACCCCCTAGTGTTGGTCCCACGAATATGGAGGGAGATAAATATAGGTACACGGGCATTAGACGCATGGTAGGATAAACCCCAGGTTGCCAATTAAAAAAAAAGGAGAAATTATTCGTGCAATCATAACCCAAATGAGAAGTTTCAATGATTCACAATTATTTAAGTTTAGATTAATAAGTTGGATCTAACTTGATTTATAAGTGTGCAGGATAAAAGAAGTCCAAGAAAGTCGACACCAAAATTCTTAGTACGAAGAAGTTCATACAAGTCGGAAGGTCGGATGCAAGATAAAAAAAGACCAAACAAGTTAAGGATCAGATTCTTGGCAAAAGATGAAAATTCTAGCAGACCGCTAGATTAGATGCAAGGGTCGAAAAAAAAACCCTGAGATGATGAAGCTCTAGCTACAAAAGTTGAGGAACAGGAGGTTCATCTGACTTGAGAAAATTAAGAAATGAGGGTAGAGAAGTTTAGGTGAACTTCAGCCATTATAATGACTGAAATAGGTGTATTAATCGTTTAACAACATTTAGTAATTCATTAGTACATCGAAGACTTGAAAGGAGTTATGTGCTTGAGGGATAAAAAAAATTCTATATTAGGGTTCTCTAATCGATTGGTATAATATAATAATTGATTGGTGAGACAAAATTCTAAACCCTAAACCTCAAATTCTAATTTTGCAACACCAATCGATTGACACAATCGATTGGGTCAAACCTATAATTCAGGTTTACGCAAATTTTGTATCAATCGATTGATAAGTTGCATCAATTGAAAATCAATTTCAAGCAAACAGAAGCTACTCAAATTGATTGATCTGTTCAACTAAGGGTTGCTAATCGATTGGTCCAATCGATTGGCTTACAATGTCAAAGCGAGTAGAGGTTTGCCAAATTGATTGAAAGAGTATGTTGAGTGAACACAAGTATACCAAATTGATTGTACCAATCGATTGGTAGTTGTCACCAATCCATTGAGATTCAAAATTAAGATAATCTGATCAGCTATTGAACTGGAGTCAGTGAACATTCAACAGACAGTCAACGATCAACAATCAATTGATAAGTTACCAATAATTGGTGATAGCAAAAAGGTGCAAAAATGGATCAATTTTTAGCTATTTAAAAGTGGGTTTTTCCACAAGAGCGAGTTAATATTATTCCATTATGATTCTTCATCTCAACATCATTCTTAAGCCTTCATCTGCAACATCTTCAAGTAATCAAAAGAAAGAGAATTGAGTTCAACTTTTAATCTCTGTCATTGTCTCTCTTTTGTTGCTTCTTCATTTGGTGAAACGTGTAAATTCCCTGTAACACTGCTAAAAAGATATTTCTCCGCCTTTGGTTTTGGTCTAAGAAGGAGGAAATTAAATTGTTAGTGGTGGTGGATCACTAGCAATTGGTCTTGAATTAGTCGCCTAAGAGGTGGATTCCAAGTAAAACAAATGTATTAGCATTATGTGTGCACTGATTTGGTCATGCCGTCAAGTTTTCGTTGTGCAAGTTCATTTAATAAAGCAAACAGAGCTATTCAATCCTCCTTCTAGTTCATAAGGTCCTAACAAAGACATGGTCCTATTCAACTGAATTTATGCTTGGCATTTCCTTTTTTCACTAAAAAAAATTCTAGAAATAATTTTTTTTATGTTTGAAGAAGGTTATATTTTTTACATTTTTCTAATGATGCTTAACTGATATTGTTCCTAGTTTTTTTCATCAAAATTATTGTTGCTTTTGGATGTGTTTAATTTTCTGGCTAAGACTAGGACTAGAGGAATTTCTCTGTATTTTTGCAATGGATTGTAACCTATATGTTAGGGTTTGAGTCATTTACGAAATGGATAAAGAATAGATGTGTCTACTTTCAAGGTTTGTTCCCGAGTATGGAGGAGTTCAAAAATTTCTTGCACAAGTTTAGAACACTTTGAAATTAGGGAATCTTCTGTTAATTACCAATACTTTGAAATTAACTATAATTTAATGAAATATTTTGGATGTATTTAGGATTGCCATCTTAGATATATTTTGTGGATTCAAATAGATAATTAATTTATATGAATATGTTAGACATATTTTGATCCTCAGGAAAAAAGTATAAAATTTAGAACAATGAAGGTAAAGCAAGACCACATTCTTACAATGAGTCATAGAGGTTATGCCTATTTGGCTTGCATAATAGTAAATATTATTATTTATGAAACTTTATGAAAAATTCTACGGATACACTTAATAACATTATTATTTGTTTCTAATGATTTTCTAAATATTTATATATGTCTCTTACTTACGAAAAAAGTAAGTCCTGCAAATGCACAAATTACAAGATTAAAAGTTTGGATTGAAGGTGAAAAGAAAAAAAAAATAGAAAACCTAGTAGTCAAGTTATTGGAGAGAAAATGGTAATAAAAATATCTCTCTGCTATTTGTAGAATTCATAAGAAAAAAATAGGCAACCTAAATTTATTATTTTATCAAAGTTATCTCTTTATTATCCCATTTTTACTTATGAAAATCATATGCAATTTGAGTTATACCTTGCAAAAAATAGAAGGTTACGTTGTCCACCCAAATCTCACAACACAAATAATATGGTTGATAATGCAATTAGCCTTGTATTTGGCAAGGAAGCTCGAGGTAGAGTGAGCGGAATGGGCTTTGAAGTTACACCATCAAAAGTTAGAACTTCTATGCAACAAAATGGAACTATTAAACAACTTGAAAATATGGTACATAACCTTCAATAAGAAATGCAAGAAATGAGATTTATGTTTTTTCAGAATATGAGGCAACAACATGAGCAAGAATAGGTTAGTAAGTAAACTACAGATAAAATAGATAAAATATGGAAGAGTGATTACTTTGATTTTCTATGTTTTTGTTAGTAAAATTATCATATGACACATTACTTGACACAATTTATCTTAATTACTTCGATTTTTTGTGTTCTTGTAGGTTAAATTATCTTATGGTGACATTACTTGACACGATTTATTTGTAGAATTACGTTGCTAGTGCAGCAAAAAGGTGATAATGCTCACCCGAGAGCCCCTCCAGGATTGCCTCATGTGATCTAAAAAGGAAGTAAATCATGGAGGACATTGGTCGGCACAACGGCTCTTTGCATAGGGGACGAGTATACCAATGAGGTATTTTGCACATTCTGAGGGATCAACCTCATGTAGAGCTAGCCATCAATTTGGATTGGGCTTATTGGGTTGTTCAGCCCCACTGAACAAGTTAAGTGGGTTGGGTTGAAAATTTATCAATCCATCATCTGACAAACCTAAATGGGTCAACTCGCATGTGTCGTGGGTCTAGATGGGCTGGCCTGTAATAGGCTCGGGTTGACTCGCTAGTTGAGAAAAAATAAAAATACATTATAACTTTTTAGTGAAATACACTTGAGATAAAGAAGCCCTTTTCTCACTCTCTCTTCTCTTGTAACTTGTAAAATGGTAAAAAGTAAAACCCTATTCAGACAAGAGACGGTTCTTCCCTGCCTTTGATCTCCTATAAGCTCAAATCCACTAGTTCGATAGTTCTTAATCTCCCAGCTCAAATTTCACAAGTCTGACAGTCCTTGATCTCAGTGAGATTTTTTGCTTCCTCTCCTAGTTTCCTTCTATTTCCCTTCTTTTTTTTTCTACATTTGTGCTTTGCCGTTTGCACTGCCTTTTGCCCCTTGTCCTCATCCCTTGTCCTGCATGATCCATGTGCTGAGCATGGCAAGACATTAGACAAACTATCGTCTACCATGCTTGTTGTTTCTTCATTCATACACAATGGCACAAACATGGCAGGAAGCAACTTCTGCTTGTTTGATGATCAAGCTTGGAATGAGATCTTGCTTTCTTTGCCACATAACCAAGTTCTATTTTTTTTTGTTGATATCCTACTGTTCTGCTATTGATATTTTGTGTGTTTGATTGTCTTTGTCATAAACTAAAATTTATTATTATTTTTTATTTTAGATTGATTTTGAAATGAACTCTACTTCTCAAAAATAACCTATTATTTTAGATGGTGAATTAGAAAGTGCTAACCATGATAAAGGGTTAATTAAAGATCTAACAAAACTTTTAATATTGGGTGTATTTTAAGAAAATCAAAGGGATTGATAGTATAGATAAAGTTGAATGTATTGAATGTAAAACATAGTACATTATGGAATTTCTATGTTGTAGCGTCATCTTAAAATTTGTGACAAACTAAAGTTCCATAATGTAGGACAAATAATTCTTTATCAAGATGGGAAGATAAAGTCTAACGAAATAAATCAAAAGATTTCATGTGAGTTATTGGCTTGTGCAATCATCAGACATGATTTATCATTTTTCATTTATTGAATATGATGGTATTAGAGCTTGGATGAAGTACATAAATCCTGATGTTGCTGGTATTTATAGAAATACTCTTGTTTCTATATTAATTGAATCTGCTTGAAGGAGAATGAGAAACTTAAGTATGTTTTGACTACTATTCATAATAGAGTTTGTTTAACTTTAGATTTGTGGACGGCGTGCACTAATAAGGATTATATTTGCTTGATGGCTCATTTTGTCAATAATAATTAGAAATTGAACAGTAAAATACTTAATTTTTCTCATATTCCCCCCCCCCCCTACACTCAAGAGTTAAATTAGATACAAAATTATTTGAATATTTGAAGGAATAGGGGATTGAAAAAAAAAAATTTCTCTTTGACATTGGATGATACATCTAGTAATGATAACAACAAGTTCATTTGAAAGAGTAATTCTCTTTGCATGATAGTTTCTTGTGTGATGATTAATTTTTTTTATATTCATTATTTTACTCATATATTGAATCTCATTGTCCAAGAAGGTTTGAGAGAGACTACTATTGCTTTGAATAAAATTATAGAGTCGATCAAGTATGTTAAAGGTTCAGATACTAGGATGAAGAAGTTTGGAGAATGTACACGAGCAATTGGTAACATTGATACTAGTACAAGTTTGCGATTAGATGTGTCTACTCATTGGAACTCAACATATTAAATGTAGGATAGTGCCATCAAATATAAAAAAAGTTTTTGCTTCTCTTCAATTCAATGACAAGAATTATAAATAATGTCCTTCAAGTGAAGAGTGGAAAAGATGAGAGAAAATATGTGAGTTCCATAAGTCATCTTATGACAATACTAATTTGATCTCTGATTCTTCTTATTCTACATTAAATTTATATTTTATGCAAGTATGGAAGATTAAAGTTTTGTTAAAGGAGAACTTATCAAATGAAGATGAGGTGATAAGTTATATGTGTAAAAGAATGATTGAGAAGTTTGACAAGTGTTGGACTCAATATAACAATATAACATGGTGCTTGCATTTAGGACTATTTGTGACCCACAAATAAAGTTTTCGATATTGGAGTTTTATATTTAAAGGTTGAAAGTGATTCTCTTAAATAGCAAAAGAAGATGAAACTTGTGAAGATAAAATTGTATAAGCTTGTTGACCAGTATTCTAATACTAACCAGACAAGTTCTTCACAACCTGAATTTTCTTCTACCGCACATATACTTTCGCAAAGTGTAGGAAGAGTTAAAGGAAAGAACAAAAGAATCATTGAGGTAAGCACTCTAATACTTTTTTTCTTGTATTCTCTAATTAGTTTATATTTTCTTGTCACTACTATCAAATTAATGTAGGAAATGATGACATATGAGAGCCAAACAATTACAAGTGTTGGAATATCTTGATTGGATCTCTATTTGGAGGAACTAAAATTTGAATTTGTATATTATCAAGATTTGGATATTCTAGAGCATTGGAAGAATTGAAAGCATCGGTGCCCAACCCTTACACTAATGGCATGTGATGTTTTAGCTATTCCTATAACTACTATTGCATCAGAATCAGCTTTTTCCATTGATGCTTGTATGCTTACCAAGTATATATAGAAGTTGCACCTTGCATAAAAAAGAGCAAGCTCTTATTTGCACTCTTAGTTGATTACATGGTTATGCGATTGGTAATTTTGTTTATTTTAGTTATGTTCTTGACTTAGCTGATATATTAGTTTATTGTGATTTGATTTTTAACTATATTATCTTTGTGTATTTTATATGTAGATAAAGATAATGAAGATAATGCCAGTATCAAAATAACATTGAACAAATACTCTAGAAGAGGATATCGATGAAGAGAAAGGAGATAGAGGAGGATTAGAAGAATTTGATATGGATGATGTGATTGATAAAATTTAAAAATATTGTATATTTGTTTAGGTTCATAGAGTTTATTGAACTTTCCGTTTTATAAACTCTTTTATGTTTTGTGTGGTGTGTATGGTGTGTTTGGTCATTGGTGTGAAATCAGTGAATTATTGCGGTGTGTGTGGTGTAGTATTTCTTAAGGAGTCTTCCTGTAGTATCTCTTAAGGACTTTTCATTGGCATTTGGAAACACAGACCTGGTGGGTGGTGATTCTATATTTTTATTGTGGTGTTTGGCATGGCATTCATTTATTTATTTTTTATAAGTTTTTTACTAAATGTTATAAGCGATATCCTGTTTGGTTCTTTTTATTTGTTTTATTTTTTTAATAGGCCAACGTTCGGTTGTTCTTGTTATTTATTTTACTTTTTAATAAGCCCATGGATTGTCCTATCTAATCCACAATCCGTCTTAATTCAAGTTGAATTAAAGATTTCACAATCTGTCAGGATGATGGGTCAGTCCAGCCCACCTCGTTTTATGGATTGGTTTGCCTTGTTATGGGTTAGCATGTTTGACAGCTCTAAATCCTAATGACCTAGTACAACGACTCCATATGTAGGTACCAATCATGTCAGGGAGCGTAAAACTAGGTTACTAATGGTGGCATTGGCAACGGTATTAGAAATGATGTTGATAGCAGTAGTGATATCAATGGTGCAAAAAAATATGGTAATGTTTAAGGGCAGATCCAAAAATTTTAGGGGGAGGGGAAAAAAGCCATATATCACAAATACATATATATAAAAAATCATCACATAACAAAAATTAATTGATGAAGACTATCAACAAAAAGCATCTATGAAGAAAAATAATTCCTTTTGATTCGAGCATTCGACTATAGATTAATGAAGGAGTCTTTGAAGGATATTTTATTAATTATAATTTATGTGTAAATTTTTTTAAAACATAATGGTACTATAGTAATATTTATAAATAATAGATTAGTAAAATTTATTTAAAACACAAGGGTACTATTACTATAACTATAGTACTATAGTACTCTATTATTTTATATTAAAATATTTAAGGGGGCCGACCTCAGTTATGTTGATAATATTAACTAACATCTAGTTGTAACTCAAGTAACTATCTTGAAATTATGTGTTTTTTAAACTAAAAATTTCTTATAAAAATAGGCATGATCGAATTAATAACTTTGTATTGTTATACAGTCAAAAGGAAAGGATACGAGTCATGGAGATATTGGTAATAATACTAAATATAAGGTGCTTCATTGGTGTATTGATGGAGTTGTTGTAAAAGGTCGAATTGCATCCATTGATCCAAAAGTAAAAGTATAGCATGTTCTTCTTAGTGGATCTTATTGGAAAAGTTTATGTTGATAGAGTTTTTCTGGAGAATGTAGGCCTATTCGACTAAATAATGTAATATTTTTTCTTAAGGATGCAATAGAAAGCTAGTTATTTAAGTTTATAATTTTATTTGACTGATATAGATAATACTGATTTTAAGTCATATATATTTTTGTATGAAAAAAAATCATGTTACTAAGTGAATATTTTATTACTAGTTTGGATTATTTTCTCTTAGTAGGTGAATTAATATTTTGCTTAAGTATGGTGTTGATAGTTGTTTGTGGTATTATAATTGTTTGAGTTTTAATTTTATAATTATGTGTATGTGGCATTATAATTTATGTATGGTATTTGTATGCGATATTATAATTGTATAGTGTTGATAATTGTATGTGGTTAAAATAATACTTTAACTGCAATACGCACTGTATGTTGTGAATTCTCTTAACTGTAACTTGATATGTGCGCTGTGAATGCAGTTAACTGTAGCTTGTTGTGCATCCTATGAATGATTGTAACTACAATGCACATGGCGTGTTGTGAATGTTCTTAACTACATCGCACACTACATGCTATGAATGCTGTTAATTGCATTCCACTGTGTGTGTTGTGAATATTGTTAACTGTATAGCTCGTTTTGTACGTTGTGAATGATCGTAATAGCAACATACACAGTACACTGCACTGTAAATTGAGTTAACCATAGCGCATTAGTGTGCTCTATCGATGTCTTTTGACATTCAAGATCTTACAGTTGTGCAACATGTGATGCGCTGCGGATAGAATAATAGCACGCTATCAACTGACAAATTTATTGTAGTGTTGTACGTGACTCTCTATGGCATTCCTACCAGAAGAGGATAATTGATCTATTCAGATAATTGATCATAGACAATAATGTTTTGGGCTAGTGCTTGCCTATTTTTATTGAATAAAGAAAAGCTTAATTAGGCTTTAATCAGGAGTGATTAAGGAAGTTGGCTAATTACCATAGGGCGCTAATGGTGGATTAATATGGGAATGTCATATCATTGGTGAAGTACTGAACCTGAAAAAGAAAAAAGTTTAAAAGCTAGGGCCTACTTGTAGGAGTGAACATTCGGTTAATTTGATTAATTTGATATTAATTTTGTATAAATTTTTTTTATTGTTATTTTAAACAAATTTAGTGAATTCGGTGTTAACTGAAATAACTAATTCAGTTTTAATAAAACTTTGATTTGATTCGCTTAACCAACACTAAATCGATTTTCGGTTAATTCGGTTAATTTATGGACCGAATTAACCGAATGCTCACCCTACTTGTGGATAAGTCCAGTGAATAAATAATAGAACGATAAATCTATTTGGCCAAAATTTGATTGGTCAAAATTAAATTGTAATGTATGTATGTAATTAATATATAGAGATGATATCACTTAAATATCTTTAATAATAATTTATAAAATATATTTTGAGTGACTAGCATTTTCCATAATAGAATCTCTGTAAGTTTTTTCTTCATTTTCAAGATGGTTACTGATGATCAGAAAAGATCAAAGTCATGTGCTTGGCACTGAGATATATACAGGTTCAAAATTGTTTCATTGAACATTTATATTGACATGTACATCGACGTCTGAATCTCTCTGACGCCGTTAATGCATGCTTTATGTATGGTCCCTGGCTTGGCCCCTGGTACAATACCAGCACATATATATAAGTATCTCTGGGTCCTTGTCCATGGCGTTTAATTCGTTCTTTCTTCTTTTTGCGTGCACAGGTACGAAAAGTTGACGACTTTGCTGCGTGCTTCAACGTGGAGCAACGACGAAGGAGAAGATAGATGTACGTGGACGGGAGGCGTGTTCGTAATCATAGTGGTGCGTGCAGCATGCAAGAGCGCCGGTACGGTGTATTCAAGAGCGCTCACTGCGTCGACGTGCATGGTGCATGGCCGTAGGGAGGGCATTTTGACGGTGCGGCTGTACGGTCGCAAGCTTTTCTGCGATTATCTCGCGCAGGTAAAGATTCCTTGCCGCAGCTAGCGATTAAGCTAGTGCTGTTTTATGACCTGACGCGCTGAAATCAAGAGAGGGAGATAGCCTGCCTTGCATGCATCTTATCAAATTCGGAAAACTACTAAGTCACTTAGGTTGGTGCTGTTTAAATTTCATATTATTTAAACCGTAGTGATAATTTTAAAAATATTTAAATCTTGTATTATACTTATTTTCCCTCCGCTCATTCGTTTTGCTGCGTATGAATCGATTAAAAAAATTTTAATTTATATTAAACAATTATTATTTTTAATATGATATATCAAATTGATATTTAGAAGTATGAATATAATCAAGAGAACTAGACGAGTAAACTTTGTCTCATATCATTCCGAACTCTTTAGATCCATTAGTCAGTTTTGATCAAAATTAATTGATGGACTTATAAAATTCGAAATGATATGCAACCAGGTCATTTGTGTTTGTTTAGTTCTCCTGATTATATTCATGTTTAAGAACATAAGTATAATAAAGAGAACTAAAAGAGCACATAGGACTTTGTTCCGTGTTATTTCAAGCTCTCTAGGTCCATTAGCTGGTTTAGGTTAAAATCGACTGATGGACTTAGAGAGCTTGGAATGACATGGAATCAAGTCATATGTGTTCGTTTAATTTTTTTATTATGTTCGGGTACTTAAATATCAATTTGATATATTATATTGATAGTAGTAAGTTTTTTTACCATAGAAGATTATTTACTCATTTTTTTTATAAAAAAAAATTAATCTATCGCTAAAGTGTAACAATCAATTAAAAACCATTCTTTTGGTCACAAATGTTGGTGTGGCGGAAGCAGCTTGGATCGTTAGAGGGGAGGGGTGAATAACAACCTACAAATAAAAACAAATCTATTTCTCTTACTAAATATCTAACAAAGACACACACATTAATTAAAGAATATAACACAAACATAATAAATAACACTATGTGAAAAACGACTTTTTACTTCGTTGATTACCTGAAGTAAAAGATCTGTTTTTACCGAAGTAGACACGCGTGTAGTAAAAAGATTCATTTTACTTCGGATAAACTCTGAAGTCGTAGGCCCAGAAAACACGAAGTCGTATTGGGTGTCGGGTTCGGACATATTACGAAATAAAAAGTGCATATAACTTCGTCGGTTTTTAAAAACACCGAAATAATTAATCCTTTTCGACTTCATCGTTTAGTATTTGTTGTGAAGTAATATACCTACTTTAACTTCGGTTAAAAATGAAGTAATGGATTACTTTTACTTCGTCATATATCATTAATTCCTAAAGTAATTATCGATTAAATTATATTTAACTTCGTTCTGGATCGAAATAATAGATAGATACTACTTCGAAATTTTTGGTAATAACCGAAGTAGTTGATACTATTTTACAGCAACAAATTGTGAATTCAAATTTTGAATTTGAAATGACGTGCCTTGACTGAATTTTTTTGACTGAATTCAATTTTCGACTTTCAAATGCCGCAAATGTCATGTCTTGACTGAATTTCTTTGACTGAATTCAAATTTCAAATTTTCAAATGTCGTGCCTTGACTGAATTGCTTAGAATGAATTCAAATTTTGTATTTCAAATGTCGTGCCTTGACTGATCTCAACTTTGGAAAATGTCGTGCACAGCTCCAGCGGTGACGTGCCATTCTTGAAACCACCGCCCTCCCTGTTCATTTTGACTTTCAAGGCACAAAATTTGAATGCAACCTCTCTTGCCTTGCTGGCCACGATTTCCAAGGTTGCCACACTCTTCTTCCCCAGGACTTCACCGGAGAAACCTTTGAAGGTCTGCGGGCCACCAGAAGCAATTGCCGTCGCCGGAAATTTGTGTTCCTTGCCTTCCCACTGACCAGTGAGGACTATGGCAGCCCCCACCACGGGTCTCATCACGATCCACAACAACAAACCAAATACAGAACAACCGAAAATAGAAGTATCTACTCCAAGAAAGCATCATGAATCAGCCCTTTAGGTAATGACCTCGTAAACATAGAGACTGAAAAAAAAAGTAAAAAAAAATTCCAAACACTTGTCTTTGTTGGAAGAATAGCACCAAACCTACAACAAATTGGAGACCGTCTAAAACATGATTTTGCAAAATAAAGGAGGAGAAAAAGAAGAAGAATAAGAAAAAGAAATCGAAGGAAAGAAACCTGGACCTCAGCCTTCCGCCAGCTCTGTCAAATTGAAAACATACGGTATATCTCAAACACTTGCAACCTAAACCCTGCGTAAGAAAGTTCAAATTGTCAAACCTTATTTCGGAAGACCTAACGAGGAAACCTACATCTCTGTTGCATAAGACTCCAAATCGGAAGCCCTAACGAGGGGGAACGGAGAGGACTGAAATGAAGGGGAAGGAAGAGGAGGTCCAAAAAAACAATTTTGGCAGAGGGAAGCCCTAACCCAAGAAAACGAAAAAGTGGGGGGAAATAAAAGTGGTCTCAAAATAAAAGTTAACTCTTGTACTATTACTTCGGAGTAAACACTAAAAATTGTATTCACGACGTTACTACTTCGGTATTTAACAACTTTCCGAAGTAATAGCTTATTTCAGTTTAAAGCGAAGCCCGCGTTTTTAAATCTGCGAAGTCTATATTTGTATATACTTCGTCGGTTTTTTCAGCGAAGTTGCTTATACACTTTTACTTCGTATATTTAAATTAACGAAGTAAATTGTGGCGAAGTAAAAAGTCATTTTTCACATAAGAAGGAATTTGGTACAACTCTCAAGTTGTTAGTTCAAGACTATTAAAAGCTCAACTAAGAACTCCTCGTCAGAAATAACTCAGCATCAAGAAACCTCTTACATTGATTAAGCACAAAGGAAATAATAGAAGTAAAAGACAATGTATTCGAATGTGTGTTCTTTTTGTTCTTTGAACTTTAGTTCTATTTATAAGCTTCATCTCGACCTGACCGTTTACTAGTGTGTCACTCTTTGGTCAATCGTAGACTTCTCGGTCGCCTGTATTCATTGAAACCTGATCCACGCTAGCAATGGTCCTCTAACGGTTCTAGATGGCTCCTTGCTCTCCGATCACCTAGAGACTCTCCGATCACCTAGAGGCTTGCTGATGTGGCTCCATCCCAATCCGTTCAACAATTGCTCCTACTGATGTAGCGATGATACTTGGTTTCCTAGAGAGCTTCCGGTCGCCTAGAAATAGTCAACCTTAGACTTGACCATTTTGCTTTATCTTGGTCGCCTTGCTCAATTTCCCTTCCAACTCCTCGTCCCTCGGATGCACCAACTCATTCTGGCTCCCTCTCATACGTCCTTCTCATTCCGCTAGAGTATTCTTCAGCAACTCCTTATACCTCAGATGCATCAAGCTCGTTGGCTCTTTTCCTGTGTCATTCTTTTCACTCGCTTGTGTCTTCGGCCAAGGTTTTCCATCTTCGATGATCCTTAGCCATCACGTATCTGTATGTTCTCTCCTAAGTCCCTGCACACTTAGATATACAGATTAAAACACAATAGGACCTAACTTAAACTTATCTGATAATACATCAAAACACTATTAGAGGTGTATTTGGTTCAAGTTATCGTACATAAACTTGGTTATGCGATTATATAGTAATTACATAATTAATCAAGGTTATGGAGAATAAAACATAACCTTAATATTATTTAATTCAACTTATACAACAACCTAGTTTAACATATATTTACTAATTTACCCACCTTTTGTTGTAGTACCAAGCCCAACCATCTGCTCCCTGCAATCCCCCCTTTGTTGATGATAGAATTCACTTATTCTATTAATGATAATGTGGTATATAAATACTATTACAAGTGTAAAATAAGAAAACACATAAAATACATATTATGAAATAAATAAATATTCTCTAATAATAATTATTCCCTAATATTTGTTTCCTAATAATAATTTTTCCCTAATACACCCCCTCAAGATAGTATCCTAGAAATAACATCAATCTTACTGCAAATAGCAAACAACCGAGGTTGAGAAAGCGACTTGGTATGTGCATTGGCCAACTGATCCTCAGCAGGAATGTGAGTAACTTGTAGTTCGAAGGACTGCACTAGATCATGAACAAAGTGATAATCAGTAGCCATATGCTTCATCCGAGAGTGAAAAATAGAATTAGCCGAAAGATAGGTGTCACTCAAATTACCAGTGAAGAGCATAGCACACATAGTAACCGGAAGAAGCAGGTCTGTCAAAAGTCACTTAATCCATTGAATCTCAGATGGTGCAGAGGCAATAATGTGGTATTCAGCCTCAGTTGAAGAGCGCGCAACCATGCACTACTTGGTAGATTTCTAGAAAATCATATTAGCACCTAGAAAAATAAGAAACACACCCTTATAACACCGATCATCTGAATAATAATAATAATAATAACCTCTACAAGTCATAGATTCATTAGGCTTAGTTTTAGGTTTTGAAATTTAAGGGAATTCCCACTTAAGTCATAAATGATTTAGCTTAGAAGATTAAATCATTTAACACTGAAATGAAGGGAGATTTTGATTGTACTGTCACCCGATCATGACTAATAAGTTTATGCATTTGTAACAAGGACGTATAGTCTTACGACTTCTTGAGCTACATCACCAAATATATAATGTAAAAAATATAGGATTCTCACCCAATACTCAAGATTACCATATGAGGTAGCCATCCATTCCTTCTGCATGATTTGATCATGTTCAATAATTTATAAAAGTTTACAATATAAATAACAACAACAAACTTGAAAAATAATACATATAACTTGGACAAAAAGACAAACTAAGGGATTCGTTAAAAATATTTACAAATCTACTACCCCAATAAAGACCTAATCGATTACAATTTTATCACCATTAATACTTAAAAAAATGTCACCTTGCTAAAAATAAACCAAGAAATTACTTCTACAAACAAAATCAAGGTGATTTATAATGCGGAGGTGGAAGGATGATGTTAGGGCACAATTAATTTGATAGGTCGCTAGAATAGAAAGGGTTGTTAGAATAAAGAGGATCGCTGGAATTGTGAAAATAATATGAGATGCGTGAACTTTTTTTTAAATATTGTATGTGCATGATGTTTATAAGCGGTCTTAAACTGCTCCTAAAAGCACCTTATAGAATCAGTCAAATTAACCACTTCTAAAGGCGACCAACAGAAACATTTTTGCAACCGCTCAAAAACATATATCAATTGAAACAATTTTAAGAGCGGTCACCTATGACCAAAAATTCTATTGGTTCTGTTTTTACAACCGCTTTATCAACCACTGCTAATTTTTCAGTCCTATTGTCCATATTTTTTGTAGTGCGAGAGTGAAAAATAGAATTAGCCGAAAGATAGGTGGCACCCAAATTATCAGTGAAGAGCATAACAAGCGTGGTAACCGGAAGAAGCAGGTCTGTCAAAAGTCACTTAATCCATTGAATCTCAGATGCTGCAAAGGCAATGGCGCGATATTCAGCCTTAGTCGAAAAGTGTGCAACCTTGTGCTGCTTGGTAGATTTCTAGGAAATCAGATTAGCACATAGAAAAATAACAAACGTACTTGTAGAACACCGATCATCTGAATCTCCTGCCTAGTCCACATCAGAGAAACCATGAAGACTAAGAGGTGTATTCGTAAGAAGACGAATGTCAAGATCCCTAGTACCATTGAGATACAGAAGTAGACGCTTCACAGCGCCTCGGTGTGTTTATGAAGGGGTATGCATAAACTATGAGAGCTTCTTGACCACAAAGAAAATATCAAGACGAGTCTGTAGTATCCAAAATCACTTATTTAATTAAGAAAATTTATTGAGTTAAATTATAATTTAATTAGAATCCGGATTTATTTAATTAAGGAAATTTATTGAATTAAATTATAATTTAATTAGAATATGGATTTATTTAATTAAGAATTTTATTAGATTAATTATAATTAGATTTTAAATTTATTTAATTAAGAATATTTATTAGGTTAATTGTAATTGCTCATTTGATTTAATTATGAATTTATTTACATAAATAAATTTAATTAATTCAGTTAGTCCACAGTTATGTAAATTTGATTAATCAAGTATATTAAGAAATTGGAGCTAAATATATAAAATTTATAAAGATCTAGTATTTATATAACATATTTGTATAAATTTTTATAAGAATATAATATATATGTACAACGGATATTACATAGAATATATAGTATATATTATAATTAAGAAATTGTAATATCAAAATATACGAACTATATATATTATCATATATATGTGATATATACATGGATAAATATAAATATGAAATTAGTATATGGAAATAAATATATATACAAAATTAATGCAATTACTTAGTATTATAAACATGAATTATATGTTACCATGTATAGTTAATATAAACATGGGTATATATAAATATAAAATTAGTATATGGATATAGGCTTCTATTTATACTTAGTATTAAGTTTTATAAAAATAATATAAATGATTTAACATTTATAAAACCTTTAACTTACGGATTTTTATATATGTGGATATATATGTAATTATATTTAAAAAATAATAATAATATACCAATATACAAATATTTAGTATTTATATAATTTATGTGAATAAATCATTCTTCTAAATAATATGAAAATGAAATATAAATAACATAATATATATATATATATATATATATATATATATATATATATATATATATATATATATATATATATATATATATATAAATTAGATAGTATAAAAATAAATGTATGAACATGTAAATAAGAAATATTATGTATAATATAAAATATATAATGTAAATTATATAGTATTTAAAAAGGTAAGAACGTGTAACAAAGAAATATTATGTATAATATAAAATAAATTATATAAATTATATTGTGTAAATAAAGATTAAACAAGTATGAAATTAAAACATGTGGATAAAACTTAGTATATAGGAATTAATGGACTTAGCATTTAGGGATAAAATTTAGTATCAATAAATTTATAGAGATTATTTATCTAATTAACATAGAAATAAAATATATATAATATATTATATAAATGAATAATATATAATATATTATATATATTTTTATTTTATTCATCTAATTAATATAAAATAATATATATATATATATATATATATATATATATATATATATAAAAGAAACACAACGTGTAACATACTATTTCTATAAACAATATATTATATACAATATAAAATATATAATTAAATAAGAATAAGAAAAAAAAAGATTTAATATATTATGTATGTAATGTGTAACATATATGAAAATAAATTATATATAAAAAAAGAGATAAATAAATTATATGACTTGAAGGATAAAATTTAGACAAAGTCTTAATCTTCATCTCTTTAAAAACCCTACCTCCAAAAGCCTCATCCGCTTGATGTGCCGCCGGCCCTAAGGAGCTCCTCTCCTTCCCATTGTTCTCCACCAGTTCTAGAGCCCCAAAGGAAGACGAGAAGTGGGAGTTGGTAGAAGGCAGGTTCCTAACCTTGTTATTGTGGTAGTTAGCCTCTATAGTCTTGTGTAGTTTGGGTGTTTCCTTTTTATGATATCATGTTTCGATTTCAATGAATGGTGCATGTTTCTACAACGTTAATGCTCTTAATTAGTTTCTATAATTACTTAAAGTTTCGGATTAGGTAGCTTGTAAGGTTAGGTTTGTTTCCTTATTATGATGTCATGTTTTGGTTTCATATGAATGGTGTATGTTTCCAATTATGTTAATGTTGTTAATTAGTTTCTATAATCTTGTGAAGGTTGGAAATTTTATAGCTTGTAAGGTTAGCTTGCTTCCTGGTTATGATATCATGTTTAAGTTAAATGAATTGTGCATGTTTTTAATTATTTTAATGCTCTTAATTAGTGTCTATAATTTTGTGAAGTTATTAATTTTACAGCTTGTAAGGTTGGCTTGTTTTCTTATCATGATATCATGTTTTGGTTCTATATAAATTGTGCCTGTTCTAAACCAATTTATGCAATATTCCGTTCATATAATGATGTTTAGAAATACTAAACCCAACCATGTTTAAGAGAATTTAGTATGTTATGTTAATTTTGGTTCTATGCTTTGCATGCTACAAAATTCAATGCATGTTTTATTGGTAATGATTATGCTTTTCTCTTCTTGTTCATGCGATGATTCGATGAAGTTCTAATGACTTTTCGGTAGGGACCATGTGGTTTAATTAATTAAAATTATGATTTATTTCTCTAATTAACCGTAAGATTTATTCTATTTATTTGAATCCAATTGTTAGTTAAATTTAGTATTTTAACGAATGGATAATTAGGTCTACTATGAAATTTATATATGGTATGATAACCTAATCTTGATTAGAGATTCAATGAATTGAATTACTTATAATTTATTATTCATAGATTGATTAAATGGTTGGTGATCTAATAGGTATTCATTAATTGGTTGAGATTGATTAGTATTGATTAACTGCATTAACTATTAATCTGATTGAATACATATTTAATAGGTAATATTAACCGAGTTATTAGTGTAGTTTGATTATTGAAGCAATAGTCGATTAATTAAGTCATTTGATTAATACGATTAATTAATGTAATCAGAAATTTAATTAGAGGGTTGCATAATTAAGATTATTAATTAAAAAGTCGGTTAAGTAATTTAATCAACTTAATTGATTAATTTAGTTTGATAGATTAATTAATTAATAAGGATGATTGAGATACTAATTAAGGAATTAATTAAGGTAAGTTAATTAATCTATGATTTAGTTAATGAAATTGGTTAGGTAATTTTATAACAGTTTAATTGATAATCTGAACTTTAATTATAGTTTTAGTAAAATAGTATTAACGCATTAATTAACAAGTGGTTAATGAGATTCAATGAAGATACCGTGAGAGAAAAGGCCCCAGAGGGAGCTTGCTTACGGGAGAAGGCCCCAGAGGGAGCTTGTTTATGGGAGAAGGCCCCAGAGGGAGCCCGTTGACAGGAGAAGGTCCCAGAGGGGGCCCAATATCGGATAAATTAATTAATAAAAATTTAATGAGGACACCGTGAGGGAGAAGGCCCCAGAGGGAGCCCGTTTTTGGGAGAAGGCCCCAGAGGGAGCCCGTTTATGGGAGAAGACCCTAGAGGGAGCCCGTCTATAGGAGAAGACCTCAGAGGGAGTCTACTGCGACAACATGATGAGGTTTGATGGGAACATTGTGAGGGAAAAGGCCCCGGAGGGAGCTCATTTATGGGAAAAGGCCCCAGAGGGAGCCCGTTTACGGGAAAAGACCCCCAGAGGGAGCCCGTTTATGGGACAAGGCCCTAGAGGGAGCCCAATATTAGTTTCTATAATATGTTATGAATAAGTTAGGTTCAAGATAAGCTAAATTCAGATCCATGTTATGCTATGAGTTCGTTAAGTCCATAATATGTTATAAAAATGTTAAGTTCATGATATGCTATGTTCATGCCCACGATTAAGTCTATTCATGCTTATGTTCATGCTCATGATTATGGTTGTTAATATGCACGCTCATGTTTATTCTCTCTTGCTTATATTGGTGCCTATGCTTACATTCATAGTATGCTAGTAGAGAGACCCCAAGTTACCTTGTATGTGATTTCCCTTAGTACACTAGATTATATTCGCTAATTAATACATAACACTGTTTCGAATATGCTAAGTCTCTCGACTCACAAATTATACTTTTTTCAGATAATGAGACAAATGAGACAGGAGGCATTGACCAGTGAGTCAGCTCGGAACAAGGGCAATACAACCCGAAGACCATCCAGATTAAATTTTGTATTTTGTTATGTTTATCTTTTAACCGTCTATGTAATTTGAACTAAGAAACCTTTATGGAAGTAAGAATAGGTGACGTCCGCAATTTATATTTTATTATGTGTAAAAAAAACTAGGGGTGTTACAGAGTCATATAGAGATGTTGTATGCCCCAACAACCTATTAGAACTTAGTCGTATCAAAAGATGAAGGCTCATTCTGCAAAGTAAGACAAGAGACAATAGCAATATAGGAGTGAAGGTCAGCTTAGAGTCAAGCATGTTGTGTTTGAAGAGAAGATCAATGACATACTTTTGTTGGGATAAGAGAAGATCATTTGAAGTTGGGCGAACTTCAACATTGTAGAAGAGGGAAAGAGCCTCAAGATCCTTAATCGCAAATTTTTTATGAAGTTTACATACTATGAAGTCAATAGAATAAGCAACTTTCTGTAATGATTAGATCATCAACATATACAAGGAAATAGATAATAGTACCATCCCAAAAATAAACAAATAAGGAGGTGTCAGCTTGAGATGCGACAAAGCCAAGAGAGACGAAGAAGGTGTGAAGCTCCAAATACCAAGCACGTGGAGTCTGCTTCAAGCCTTAAAGCGCCTTATCCAAATGACACACATGATCTAGAAATTCAACACTCTACATACCCAAAGGTTGCGTCATATAAACCTCTTCTGCAAGACGACCATTAAGAAAAACATTGTTAATATCAAGTTGGTGAATACATCACCCCCGATCACAACTAGAATAAGAACAATGTGCATTGTTACTGGATTAATAACAAGACTAAATGTATCATGAAAGCCAACACCATGGGCGTTGATGAAAACCCTTGGGAATAAGTTAAGCCTTATACCGATCAATTGAGCCATCAGAATCACGCTTAATATGAAACACCCACCTGTTACTTATAAGATTTTGGTCTACCGAAAGCAGGACAAGAGTGCAGGTCTAATTATGGAGAAGAGCATCTTACTCTTCGTGCATGGCCTATACCCAATTTGGATCTTTGAGCACTTGCAGGACAAAGGAGGGTTCACAGGGTTGTGGAAGGCTAGTATGAAAAATATACTTTGGATTGGATTTGTAGATGACATTTTTGGAGCAAGTTTGCATGAGATGTTGGTTTAGAGAAGCGAGAGGGGGATAGAGAGGTGGTGGGCTAGATGGTCTCTTGTTGGATCGTGAACACGTGAGATGGAGGGGTGAATTATGTGATTTTGAAAATATTCTTTTCTTTTAAATAATATCGAGTTTGTAGTGGAAATAAGACTAAGGAGCAGAAGCGAGAAAAAGAAATAACAATCGCTAATGCAAGTAATTTTTTATTTGGTTTGGAGCATTCAACGACCCCTACTCCAAAGTCTGCACTCGCTGAGTGTTTCGTTGGACAATCACTATAAGTTCAAAATTAAGTTACAAAATTTGAGTACACAAATTGTAAAAAGAAAGATTACCGACAACAAGATAATATGAATGAAATTCCTTGATCGTAGGTTGTCAAAACAACTTTACAAAATCGTAAGAGCCTTCTCGGAGTAGCGCACAAGAAAGAAGGTTGTAACAAATGTTGTATTTCAAGCTGCTAGTCGAAGGCTGCTTTTATAGCCTTATCCGGGCACCTGGACCGTGCTGACATGGTGAGCTCTCGTCGAAACTTCATCCCTAAAGTTTATTCACCTCCGGGTGCTCGGACCCCCTCCGGGCGTCTAGACCATTGATGTGGGCAAGCTAGTTGTCGCGCTCTAACTCAGCTTCTGGATTAACTTTTTTGGTCCAGGCACCTGAACCAGCTCCGGGCGCCTAGACCATCTGGGTGCTTGGCCAGGCACCCTTCCGGGTGAAGCTAGTCGAGGTGCCTGCAGGAACAACTCTAAGGGCCCAAACAATCCTTTTTCACCCTTCTCTTTCCTACAAAAAGGAGTTAGTCCAGGCAGTTATAATATATTTATCCTGTAAAATAAAGTTAGTACAACAAGATAGTAGTATTAATTAGATCCCGTCTCCTTGAGACCAAGATCTAGTTAAGGTCTCAGCTAAGTTTCCCAAATGGACCTAAGTTGGACCGACATCTACTGTTCCCTCAACGAAGAATGCGTCCTCACTAGATCTCTCCTTGAGTTGTTTACCTCCACTTATCAATTGCAGACTTCAGGTCCCCTGATCCACCAAGATTTCCTGTCAGATTTCAACCAATCTAGACTTCCTCCTGTCAGATCTCAATTGATTTGGACTTTGTGCCAACTATCAACCTAGCTAGACTTCCTCCTACTAGATCTCAATCAATCTGGACGTCGTGCCAGCTATCAACCTAGCTGGACTTTAGCTTGGTGTTCTGGTCCTCTAGATCCATCATGTCCTGTACGCTTGGTAAAGAGGTTAGACAAACAACAGCTTCTGATTATCAGTGCAACTTACACCAACAGGTCAATCACCACCAGGCAGCGTGGACGAACCGACAGTAAGCGACGGTGATGGTAGCAATGATGATGGCTGTGAAGAAGTCAATTGTGAGTGGCTGCAGCTAGTGGCAAATTGCAACACTGGTGTCGGAGGGTCCCATGAGAGGACTGATGCGGTAGAGGGCTCATATTCAATGTCTATTATTGTAGAACCTATGGAGGAGATGACGACAAATAGAAAAATATGCTCCACAAACTTAACATAACAAGATACGAAGCCTTTTTTGAGAGCGACATCACAGCATAGGAAGGCACTCTAGCTAAGAAAATAATCAAGAAAGATACAAGAGGTTAACTTGGGATCAATCTTATGGTGGGAGTAAGGGCACAATCATGGAAAACATAGACACCTGAAAACTCGAAGCTTAGAAAGATCAGGAATGGCCGTGAATAATTTTTTAAAAGAGGGCACATGGGAAAGACCTACCTTAGGCATGCGGTTAATTAAATAGACTGTCACGACAAAGGCATAAGCCAGAAAGTGAGTGGAATAGATGTAGGGTTGTAAACAAGCCGAGCCGAGTTGAGCTTTGGGGTGTTCAAGTTTGTTTAATAAGGTAATCGAGCCGAGCCGAGCCGAGCCAAGTTGAGCTTAAAATGAACCAAACTTTTGAAATGAGTATTCAAGCTTGGCTTAGTTTATTTTTTATGAGCTTGAGCTTGTTTGAAGCTTTGCTTGGGTTTAGTTCATTTAGATGTTATCGAGCTCTCAATTCAAGCTTGGCTTGAGCTTGGTTCAAGCTTGACTTAAGCTTGGTTCGAGTTTGGTTTGTTTAGATGTTATCGAGCTCTTAATTCAAGCTTGTTTAATTGTTTGAAACTTTTAGTTATTTGATTGGTTATTAAACTTGATAAATTAAATTTATGTATTTTATTATTTTATTATTTATTTAGCATATTGAAAAGAGTTTTATTAATGAATATGGTTGGTGAACATTGTTCATGAACGTTATTCACGAACATTATTCATGAACGTTGTTCACAAATGTTAACAAGTTGAACACATATGTGTTCAAGCTTGCTTGTTTAGTTTAACAAGTTATTCAAGCTTGTTTGTTTAATTAATCTTATGTATATTAAACGAACATAAACAAGCTCTTATCAAGTCAAACACCAAGCTTGTTCATAAACACTTGGTTCATTTATAGCCCTAATTAGATGCTCTATGTAACCTAATATTTGTTTTCTAATAATAATTATTTTCTAATATTTATTTCCTAATAATAATTATTCCCTAATACCCTTTGCCTTCTGGGACCTCCTCTTCTTCCATCTTCATTTATTCCTGTAACAAGAGGAATGTGCCTAAGCTGTAATTTTTTGTATTTTGGATAATCGTCGTATGGAAAACCACTCTATACTGATCTTTTCATTTCCTAACAAAGAGGGGAAAAAGCAACAACCTCACCCCACGTAGATGACGATCAAGCTTTCTTCTCTTTGGTGGCACACTTCTAGAAGCCGCCATTATCCTCCATGGGTACCTCCCACTCGCCATGTCAGCACACTTCTAGAAGCTGGAGTAGATTGTCTGACAGACCTACAGTTTCGCCCAAAATCATTGTCAAAAAGGAATTTTGGGGAACTAAAAATGTGATCTTTCTTCCAAAGAAAAGGTCACGTCGTTGGAAAGGGTCAGCTTCTCTTTTGGGGATTATTCTTCCTCGTCAAGGCAAGGCTGGTTCTTGAGGTTTATAATAAGAAAGAAATCAGCTACAGTGGCTGAGCAGAAGATCAAGATCTTCAGGAGGCATATTCCTCTTGTCGCTTCAGATCTCCTCACGCATCTGCTCATCTGACAGCGGAGGTAGAGGGGCTCATTCGACGGTGGAGGCAAAGGGAGAGTGGGCGGGAGGTAGGGGGAGGAGGCAACTGCGGGGTAGATGTTAGGTGTCTGGAGGGTCATTTTGAAAAAAAAAAAAATGATAACCGTGGAATTGTGAAAACCCTTAAGCTTTCAAGGTTTTTTGATTCCAAGTTGTATTCCCAAATTACTGACATGGCGGGAATCACTCATTATCGGAAATTATTCATTACCTAAATCAAATAAGGTATTTATTGATAACCTACCCAGGTTGTCAATGATAACCTACAACCAAACACTTTCTAAGGGTTCTAACATTCTCTCCATTTTTAATATTCATTAAACTAAGTTTAAATTAGAATAATAAATTAAAAAAATAAACATAATGAAAATAAGTAAAATAATTTAAGTTCCCTGCATTTATGTCTAATTTTTCATTTCTCCCCTTTTGACAAAAAAAAAAAGGGATTTTAAACAACATAAATCTCTTGATTGGAAATTTATAAAAAAAATATAGTGAAATTCCAAAAAAAACAAAAATATTTATCATGAGTAAAAGAACAATATTTATCATAGAAAATTAATTTCATCAAAAAAAATTTCATTAATTTTCTAATTTCCATATTCATAATTTTTAAAAAATAATTGTAGAAAAATTTCTATGTGTCAAAAATATCATGAAATTTAACCAATTGATAGAAAACATACTATTTTTCACAAAATAAATATTTTGTATAAAATTTTGAACCGAATATTTAGAAAATAAAATTTTATTTCATTTTTTTTGGGGGAAGGTAATAAAATTTTATTTCATGAATATACAACAAGTCAACCATTTATAAAAAAAAATATTTATTTTTATGGTCGACTATTCTTAAAAAAAAATTCTATGTCATCAAAACGGATTTATGCACCCAAAATAAATTCATATCTACTAGATTTTATCAAATATTTTTATGAAATAAAATATTTTGATATTTTTCTAATTTAACTCCTTGGTATCTAAAATTATATTTTGGTCCTCCATATTGTAATCTTGTTAGCTAAATTTTATTTTTTGGTTCTTTAACATTATATTCAGATTATTTAAACCAATGGGAAATTTTTATAATGTAATTTTATACATTTCTACCAGTTCCCTTAATTTTGTATTTTCATCCTTAATATTTTCAACTTCTTCGATTGAACAGGAATTTTCTAATTCAATTTTTATCTTTTTCAACTTTATATGCTTAGTCCTTAATTTGAATAATGAATTGGAAAATATTTTAATAGTGTTGTATAATTGATCCGAGAGAAGATTACATATCTCACTATGTCAAATTTGTAAGTTGAGACTCCCTCTATACTGTTGCTTTCTTCACTTGAACTTTCTACTTATTCTTCTTGATGAGTTACCATTAATGACCAGTTATATACTCAATCTTTAAATCCTCTGTGTAAAAATTAAGAGAAGGAAAAAACTAACCATATTATTGGATCTTAAAATTAATACAGAGTATAAGATCTTATATAGTTAAGTTAAGAAACCCTAAACTCTATGAAAAAAGTCCAAATTGCCCAAAAAGCTATAAACAAATAAATATATAATCTAACATCCCCCCCTTCAAACTCATGATGTTATACTAGAAGCATTGAAAGTTTGTCAGATAAAAAAGGAAAACGTGAAACGAAATGTGTCTTGGTAAATATATCAGCAATCTGTAGCTTAATTTGAAGGAACAAAAGGTAATGTAATGGTGTCAGTCTAAAGATGACGATGAGTAATGTGACAATCAATTTCAATATGTTTCGTTCACTCATGAAAAATTGAATTACGTGTAATTTGAATAGCACTCTGATTATCACAATATAACGAAGTAGGTTGATGAAGAGAGACACCCATATCCGCAAGCAACCAACGCAATCAAACTATCTCACAAGTAGTTGAGGTCATGGCACGATACTCAGCTTCTGTGAAAGATCTAGAAATAACATCTTACTTTTTACTCTTCTAAGAAATGAGGGAATCACCAAAAAAAATGCAGAAGCCAGTGGTAGATTTGCGATCCGTAGGATCACCAGCCTAATCCGCATCAGAGTATGCACACAGCTCAAGAGATGAAGTAGAAGGAAATAAAAGGCTTTGAAATTGAGTGTCCCAAAGATACCTGAGAATATGAAGAACAACAGCCATGCAACGACAAATTGACTAACCACATGAACAACATACGCAATATTTGGACAAGTCACGGTGAGATAAACCAAGCTTCCAACAATATTTCTATACAAACTAAGATCCTGAAAAGGTGAGCCATCAAATGGAGAATATCAATCATTAGTCTCAATAGGAGTATCAACAACTCTGTTATTAATAAGATGAGCACACTCAAACAGATTAGATATATAATTTGGATGAGATAAAAGATAACATTTTAGGGAATAAGCAACCTCAATGCCCAGAAAGTAGCGTAGTATGCCTAAGTCTTTCATAGCAAAATAATGAGCTAACTCAAACTTCAAGGAAGTAATTCCATTAGAATCATCACCAGTAATAATCATGTCATCAACATATAATGATAAAAGAATACGACTTGTACTCGTACATCTGACAAACACTGCTGAATCATAATTACTAGGATGAAAACCAAACAAAATAATCATTGTAGAGAACTTTTCAAACCAAGCACAAGGTGCTTGTTTGAGACCATAAAGTGCTTTACGAAGCCTGCAAACTTCACCGAGTTTGTGTGAAATACCAGGAGGAGGTGTCATACAAACTTCTTCATGAAGATCACCATTTAGAAATGCATTCTTGACATCCATCTGAGATATTCTCCATCGACAAATAGAAGCAACAGCAATCAGAGTACGAACAGTTATCATTTTTGCAACAGAAGCAAATGTTTCTTCATAATCCATGTCATACTCCTGAGAATAACCTTTAGCAACAAGACGAGCTTTGTATCGTTCGATAGATTCATCAGATTTAGTTTTGATCTTATATACCCAACGAGAACCAATAGTATATTTTCCTGGTGGTAATGGAACTAAATCTCATATATGACTCTGATACAAAGTAGTTAGTTCTTCAGCCATAACACTCTGCCAAAGTGGGTTACAAACAGCTTCTCTATAGGATTCAGGCTCAGAAAGACAATGAATAGATGTAACAAATGAAGCAAAAGAACGAGAATAACAAGAGTAAGCAAAATTTGGTAATTTAGTATACTTACGAACACGAGTGGATTGATGACGGTGGAGAGAAAAATCATCCGCAACCTCAGGAGATAATTAGGTAGTGGCAGAAGGAGGAATATGTGGAGCAGATATCTCGGGAACCAAAGTACCAGATTCAGTTGAACTACCAGTAGGATTTGTGGGTGAAGCTTTCGCAATATCAGTATTGAAAAGGATCAATGTAAAGCAGATCTGACTTTGTCATATTATGGGAACTTGCAGGAATAGAAAAGAATGAAATATGCTCAAGAAACACAACATGACGAGAGACATACAATTTTTGACTAACGGGATCAAAGCAACGATATCCTTTTTGACTTACACCATAACCCAGAAAGACACAAAGAGCAGGCCGAGAGGCAAACTTGTTATACTCTGCATGTGGACGAAGGACAAAGTAAGTATAACCAAAAACACGCAAAGATGAATTGACAGGAGCCTACCCATATAATTTTTTCAAAAGGTGGCAAACCTGAATTGTGTAAGGTTGAAATTTTATTAATGACATTAGCAGCAGTAAGAATTGCTTCCTCCCAAAAGGCACTAGGAACACTGGCAGACAATAAAACTAAATGGGTTGTTTCAACAAGATGTCTATATTTCCGTTCAGCCACGTCATTTTGTTCAGGAGTATCTGTACACGAGGCTTAATGAATAGTACCATCAGAAGTAAGTAAATGTGAAAATTGATTCGAAGTATATTCACCCCCCAAATCACAATGAAGACACTTTATAACACTAGAATGTTGAGTTTTCACAAGAGCTCTAAAGTTATTGAAAATTGTAAGATAATCAGACTTGTGTTTCATAAGATAGACCTAAGAGTAACGAGTGCAATCATCAATAAATGAAATATAATACCTTGATGTCCATTTTGTAGGAATAGGAGAGGGTCCCCACACATCAGAATGGATAAGATCAAATAAAGCAGAAGAAAAAGAAAGACTTTTAGAAAATGGTAAAGTAGAAAAATTGACAAGTTTACAACTACTACAATCAGAACTTTTTAAAGGTCCTAATGCTCCTGTAGAGATTAAGAATTACAAAAGAGGCAGTGAAACATGACATAAGCGAGAGTGCCACAAATAAAAATTAGAAGATGAACGACTCATATGAAAAGACAATAAATCCATACTCAAAACTATAACTTTTGGTAATTTGAGTTGATCTAAAACATAGAGTCCTCCTTGCTTATGGCCTGTCCCAATCAGCCTCTAAGATTGCAGGTCCTGAACATAACAATTGGATGAAGAAAAAGAGACTAAGTATCCAGACTCACATAATTGATTAATAGAAACAAGATTTAAAGTAAGACTAGAAATATAATAAATATTAGTAAGAGATAAAGATGTAACAATTGAACCAACACCTACTAAGGACATAGGAGTATCATCAGCAGTCATAATAGATATAGATGAACTGAGAGAAAAGAAACAAAAGATGACAAATTGGATGACATATGATGGGAGGCATAAGAGTCCAAAATCTACAAGGATAAAGATATACCTGAAATATCAGACGACGACAATCCATAACATGGTAGAGGGTTGTGAAGCAACGAACTGTTGAAACTGCTCAAACATATATGAATCAGATTTCCATGAAACATCTGCACGACCAGACATGATAACAGAACGAATAATTCTCAAAATAACTAAACTGTAAGGATATATATTTGTATGATCCGCAAAAACTGATGTCAGGACAACTCATGGTCATACAAAGAATCTGAGGCAGAAAAGGATGTCAAATGTAGAAATCAGTACCATGGAGTGTCGATATCAAAATCAGTAGAAAATGATGTCAGTGCCGAAATCGGCAACATAGGGCTTCGGCACCGAAATCGATAGAAAAGAGCATCGACGTCGAAATTGAAGCACATGACGTTGGTGCTGAAATAGATAGAAAATAGCATCGGCATCGAAATCGACAGAAAATAATGTCGGTGCTGAAATCGGTAAGACAAGACGTCGGCGTAGAAATCTATAGAAAAAAAATGTCGACACCAAAATCAACAGCAACAAGCCAGAAAATAGATGTCGGTGCTGAAATCAATAGCAGCAGTAGAAGACGCCGGCGGTAATAGGAAGCAATAACAGGGGGCGGTGGAAAAAATTAGGTTAGAGAAGGAGAACTGCTCTGATATCATGTAGAAATTAAGAGAAGGAAAAAACTAACCATATTATTGGATCTTAAAATTGATACAGAGTATAAGGTCTTATATAGTTAAGTTAAGAAACCCTAAACTCTATAAAAAAAGAAAAAAGTCCAAATTGCCCTAAAAGCTATAAATAAATATATAATCTAACACTCTGAAGATGATGTTTCGCTCTAAGTTGCTTTTAGTCTTTGGGCTTTGCTTTATCTTTCCCTTTTCCCTTTTTTTTTTTGGTTTTTTTTAGCTTGGGGCATTTGTCTTTGATGTGACCCTCCTCGTCACAATTAAAACATTTTACCTTCCTCCTCTTCCTTTTCTTTATTAGTTTCAATGCTTGTCTCTTGCCAAAATTGTTAATTTTAAAAAATATATCCATTTTTCGTACCAAGTATGCTTATTCATCTTCATCCATTGAAGACTCTAAATCTAATTTGTTTTGTTTTGCTTTGCTTGTAGAGCTATCTTATGGTTCATCGTTCCTGTTTCTTTCATCCCTGCACATCAAGATTCGTGTAATTCCATAATTAGAAAGAATTCTTCGAAACTACTGACCTTGAGATTTTTTGAAATTAATGTAGTAAGAGTCTACTATCGATACTCATTCTTGAGTTCTTGGAAATGCATTGAGTGCATATTTGGGTATGTCTCAGTTTATGATTACTTCTCTGAGGTTGCTGAGGCTGGTGAGGATTCTTTTAATTTCGCACGTAATTGTGCAACCTTCTCAGTTGTTACCAATCAAACTTTGCTAAGTTGATTTCTAAGTAGATATCATCTAGCTAGTTTTGCCTCCGAGGTGTCTTCATGAAATTCCAAAATTTTTCCCAAAGATTATTGGCAAAGTTGTAGGTGCCAATTCAATATCGTTCTTGCGCTAGCAGTATACTTAGCAAGTGAAACTTAGCCTTACCATTAGCTATGAACTCATCTTGTTTCTTTTTGGTCCATAATTGTTCGTCCATTTTTTCGCCATCCTTATTCTTGGACAATTCAAAATCATGTTTTATACAAAGCATAATATCAAAATCAGTTTTAAAGAATACTTCTATTTTCTTTTTTCATATAATGAACTCACCTTCGAACTTAGGTGGGTGGATGTTTGATCTGGTCATTCCTCCCAATCTAGTTGCTAGTCGGTGGTTAATTCTTCTGAATTGTCTAGCTCTGATAACAATTATTGGTGCAACGTAAGCTAAGCGATTCAGATCACTAGAGAGGAGGGGTGAATAGCGACTTGCAAATAAAACCAATCTATTTTTAATGCTAAAGATCTAGCAATGACACATACTTTAATTAGAGAATAACACAAACATAATAAGAATGGGTCAAATTTACTTAGTTACAATCCTCAGGTTGTTAGTACAAGATTATAAAAAGCTCCACTAAGATCCTCTCATCAAAAATAACCTAGAGGCGAAGAAACCTCTTACACCGATTGAGCACACAAAGGAAATAACAGAACTAAAAGACAATGTATTTGAATGTGTGTTCTTTTTGTTCTTCGAGTTGTAGTTCTATTTATAACCTTCATCTTAATCTAATCGTTTGTTGATGTGGCACTCTCTGATCGATCGTAGGCTTCCCGGTTGTTTGTATTCGTCGAAACCTGATCCACACTAGCAATGGTCCTCTAATAATTCTGGATGACTCCTCGCACTCTGGTCACCCTGACACTCTCCGATTGCATGGAGGCTTACTGATGTGGACTCCATTCATATCAATTACACATTTAAATCTTGTTGGCCAGAATCTGGCCAGCTAGAAATCTGTATCCCCCAATTATAATACATACATGTAATTAATATACACATCTGATATTACTAAAATGTCCCTATATATACATACATGTATATATTCTAGCTGACCAGATTCTGACCATTTAGCACTATCCAAATAAAAATAACTTTTACCAAATCCAACAAACTCATTCATTTACAGCCCTATCTCTCTATATACAATCATTAATTGACATCCGAATCAGATTGACAATAAATAAAAACAATTAAATGCGATGAAACAAGCAAAATTAACTAAAAGGTCCTTTTGACGACGCACCTGCTTGCTTTTGCAGTATGCTTTTAATCCAGTTACTGAAAATTTAAGAAAAAAGGCGCAGAACAGAACTTTTTGGATACTTTTAGAGCCCCCCGTAAAAACCTGACAGCAACCGCTGAAAGGTGGCCTGCAATTGCTTGCTTTAAGTTAACTCCCAAAAAGTAGCAATGTTGCATGCATGCATTAGGGCACACTCAATGCTCAAAGATGATGATTATGCACCTTTTGATCTCGTGGCATGCATTTTCATCAACTTACTAAGGGCTCTTCCCATCGACCAAGATAGCTTTATGGATATACCGGAGGTAGCTAGCTAGCAATCCATCACTTGTAATATAATTGTTTAGCTTGCAAGTAGGGACATGTTCATGTCGTGTCCTCTGTGGAATTGCAAAGAGGAAAAAAGGAAGCTGTATGGTCCATCATGTTAGTTTTCTTTTTACGTCCAAAAGCTGCGTGTGCATATTGAAATCTCCAAAAGAAGATCCACTTTCATGGCGCTTTGCTTTCTTATTTGAAAAGGGAAGAAAAAGGAAGAGCCAAAGTGGAAGCACTTCTTTTTGAGAGGGAAAGTGAATTTTGATTTTTGTCATTATCTTCCATAATTAATAAGGACGTATTTGAAATTATGAAATTATAAAAAATATACCTACCTTTTAAATTTCTAGAATATATTTATTTTCTATTTCATTCCTCCCACCAACTGCTATGGTGCTCCATTTAAAGAATAATACAACTGTAATGTTAAATTTTAAAGAATAATATTACTGCTATATTTAAAAAATCAACATCACTATAGTACTGATCAATGGTATTGATTTTTTAATTAAAATCACATCACAGTATGCTAATTTTAGAATTTATACAGTATTAAAGTGGTGTTAAATTTTAAAATGCCACATTGTGGTATTGTTATTTGAAAATCAATATTATAATGATATTGTTATTTGAAATCCAATAGGATGTTATTTTTGAAATCGAAAACACATAATGATGTTATTCTTTTAAATGCAATACTTTAGTAATTAACCAGAGGGTAAAATGAAAAATAATCGTGCCCTTTCATAAATCTGAAAGTTTAGATAAGATTTATCGCATTATATGGTTACTTAGAATGATTTTTTTTAATTTTTAGAGATATTCAAGTAATATCATATTTTATGGGTCAATATATCCTTTCTTATTTATTTTCATATTTAATTTTAAAAATAATACCTAACTAATTTTTATTAATAATATTTAATTAATTTTTAAACTACCTAAATTCAGATTCTAACCCGATTTTAACAGTCAGATTTATCGTATCTTTATATACTATTTTCACATTAAAATACGAGTACATTCATCTTATTTTAGCAGGTTTTATTATTTAGTACAACTGTACATGTTCATTTAATTCAAGAAAATGAACGCCTTCATTTAAGGTTTATACGTATAAATTCATAATACACGCGGTGCGGATTTGGCTAATTAATTAAATATATTTTGGGAATTGAAATTGGTGGGCGTAAAGTTGGAAATTGAATGCGACATCAGACACCGTGACCGACTCAAGTTTTTTTAATATTAATTTATTTGATTTGCAGCGAATTATTCTCCCCGAATATTTTATTTTATTTATAGCTCACTTATTTTGGTAGATGGAGCACTGCATTTATGCGTACGAAAAGTGCACGTCAAAAAGTTTCATTTATTACGCTTTTTTTACAGAGAATTCAAAGCGATGAATTTCGCCTGTTTTAAATTTGGGTAATGTTAAATAGTTAAAATTTAACCCTCTAAAATATATATATATATATATATATATTTTAATAATATCATATGTACATATTAATTATATACATGTACATACATACATTATAATTAATAGATAAAAATTTCTAACTGATCAGATTTTGATCAATAATATTTACTCTTTAAATTTTGTTCTCTTTCTCTCTTTTTTTTTTAAATTATTTTATTTTTTAATTAATTAATTATTTATTTCTTTTATATATATATTACCTAGCTGCTAATAAAGAATTCGAAAGCGCTTTTTGGCGTTGCACGTAACTCCACTGCGAGCTTTATCTGCCAAACCACTCACTTGATGAACACGTAAAAGCTACGGCGGAGAGAGCGGTGAAAGAGAAAGACAAAGAGAAAGAGAAAGATAGCAGCGCGTGCGGGCGTGTCATTGCATGGCGTGTTGTAGGAACTGCGAGGGGAGGAATAATAATGGCGGTGATGATTTCCTTGCGCTTGCTCTGCCGGCCCTCAAAAGAAGGGGAGAAAATTATTATTCGGCAACAGTCGCTTGAATGCTGCAACTCAACTGCTCGATTGATTATTCACGGGACAAAATTAGGTGGAAACGAGTAACAATTGCCGAGATCGATCCAGTTCGCTGAGCGATGGCGATCGATGATAAATTTCAGAAGTCGTGGGAGAAGATGGCGAGAAAAAGAGGAATGGGGGGAGAAAGAAACCATACCATCCAAATATCCAATCATGCGAATAAATAAACCAACTCAAAAGAAGACAAGAACTCAAGACGAAACGAACAAAACCAGATTGAATTGAAAGGAAGCAATTCATCAGGAGGAAAAGGAAGAGAGAGAGACATGGGCGCTACTTTATCAAGCAGACGGGCTGAAGTCTGAGGAGAAAAAGGCAGTTGTTTTTGTTTTGTCCTGGGAGAAGCCAACTCTAATCTCCGCCTCAAAAGCCTATCTTTTCTCTCCCTTGATACCTTCACAGAGCAGAAGATTCTGTTCGCCTCCTCCTCGCTCCTCCATCCTCCATCGTTGCTCCACCTCCTCTGGGGAGGAAAGATTAAAATTGGACCTTGCCTTTTCCTTGCTTTCTTTAATCTCTCTCCGTTCCTCTGTTCTTGCGAGGTGGTGTTTGTTGGTTTTTTTTTAATTGCTTTTGTATCAGTTGCTGTGGTACAGTGGTGGCTTGTTTTGGTGAGAGGAATTCTTTTTTCTGATGAAAGTTCTTCACCAGGTGGATTTCTTTTTTATCAATAAAGATCAATCCGGCCACGAGAAGAGGAAAAGTGGTGCTTTTGGGCTGATAAAAGTGAGATTTTTGCGGGGAGAAGAAGAGTTTGTGATGCTTGATCGGTTAGAAAAGAGGAGCAAAGCAAGATGAGGACGGGATTGAGTACGATCCAGCAGACGCTGACGCCGGAGGCCGCGAGCGTTCTGACGCGATCCATCTCGGAGGCGGCTAGGCGGAGCCACGGGCAGACGACGCCCCTCCACGTCGCCGCCACTCTCCTGGCCACGCCCTCCGGGCTGCTCCGCCAGGCGTGCGTCCGCTCCCACCCGCAGTCTTCCCACCCGCTGCAGTGCCGGGCCCTCGAACTCTGTTTCTCCGTCGCCCTGGACCGCCTTCCAGGCGGGGGAGCCGGCGTCGAGCCGCCCATCTCCAACGCGCTCATGGCGGCGCTCAAGCGCGCGCAGGCAAACCAGCGCCGCGGGTGTCCCGAACAACAGCAGCAGCCGCTCCTTGCTGTCAAGGTCGAGCTGGAGCAGCTCCTCATATCGATACTCGACGACCCCTCTGTCAGTCGCGTCATGCGAGAGGCCAGCTTCTCCTCTGTCGCCGTCAAGATCGCTATCGAGCAATCTCTCCCATCATCCGCCTCTACCACGACCACTGCTTCCGCCCGATCCATCGCTTCCTTTGCCACTGGCACTTCTCCCGCCGCCTCTCGTATCATAAGCGGACTAAGTCTAACCAACCGAGCTCCCCCCTGCCACAGCCTCTACATAAACCCTCGCCTGTACCAGCACCACAGCAACGGCGAACAGGTCCGCACGGAGGAAGTAACGCGGGTACTGGATGTCCTCTCCCGACTCAAGAATCGAAATCCAATCCTAGTTGGAGACTCCAACGCCGACGTCGTGATGAGAGAAGTGTTGCAGAGGATTCGCTCCGGAGACGCGCCGCCGCACCTGCTCAACGCCCAAGTCCTTCCCTTTCCAAAGGAAATCGCCACGGCCTCCCCACGCAATCTTTCTCAAATCATTAGAGAGCTCAGCAGCTCGATCGATTCCATGATCGGCGGCCAAAGTGGAGTGATCATCCATCTGGGAGACCTCAAATGGCTAGGGGAGAGCCATGGCTTCTCCGATGCCAGCCAGTCATTGACCGAGGAGATCGGAAAGCTCTTCAAAACGTTCCAGAAAGGCGATCAAGTGTGGTTGATCGGGACTGCGTCGTGTGAAACCTACCTCCGGTGCCAAATCCACCACCCAACCATGGAGAACGATTGGGATCTCCAGGCGGTGCCGATAGCGCCAAGTTCTTCCATCACCAATACGTTCCCAAGGTGAGATTTTTTCCCCCTCTGCTCAATTTCTGCGCGCGTGCATGGGGTATCCATTAATTTTCATGTTTGCTATATCTGGAAATTCATTGATGAAGGAGGACTATTCTTCTAGGAAAGAAATTTAACCAGAAAGTTTCATCTTGTTTCACGGAGGTAGGGCTGTAATAAACAATAAAATAAATAAATAAATTTTAATTATTAAAATCAATAAATAATCAAAATAATTAAAAATTTTAAACAATCAAACAAATTTAAATTGAGAGCTCAATATCATTTAAACCTCGAACCAAGTTCAAGTTATATTTAAATTACTTAAATTGAGAGTTCGATAACATAACCAAGTTAAGTAAAACTTTAATCAAGTTCAAGCTTGTAAAAAATAAATCAAATCAAATCAACCTTAAATAATCATTACAAAGGCTTAATTCATTTTAATCTTGGTCTTGTCAAATAAACTTGAACACAACCTTACATGGAGGAACTTCTTTTAATGCTTCACTTTTAACGAAGGAAAAGAAAAACAGAGCAGTACTGGAATTCAAAAGTGTTTCCCCTTGACGAGTTCACTTGTTCAAATTTTTAAGAATCAATGAAAAAGAAATTTTTGCTTTTTTCGCCTTTCAGAAGTGATAGATCTTGTTTTTGAAGATTATGTTTCTTTCCTTTCAACGTATAGGATTGGAGGCACCGGAATCCTTAGCAACAGTCTGAAGAGATTAGCACCTATGAACTGCACTGGCAGTAGTGTCGCCCCGAAAGAACCATCCGAGATCGCAAACCCTTCGCAAAGCACAGCCCTCTGTCCTCTATGTTCAGCAAGCTATCAACATGAATTAGCTACTCTTGGCTGTAAGGAGTTCAACAAGCCCTCAACTAAAGCCGAGGCAATGCCTCAGTGGTTGCAGCTTGCAATGCTTGACAATGGAAGCAACTCCACTAAGCCATCATCTTCCCTTCTCGAGGTGTGGTCAGGTTTAACTGATATCGTATTGCTCATGCATTGTCGCGTAAGATCATCTTACTTCTTTAAGATTAACAATGTGGGTGTTGCACTCTGTGTAGCCTGAGGAAGAGCAACAACAACTGAAAGAGAGCACCGAGGAGCTATTGAAGAGATGGAGTGCGACTTGTTCCAGCCTACATCCTCCTGCTCAGAGTATGAATAAGCTCCAGTTAACACTATCTCAGAGCACGACTGCACAGCCTACTTCCCCTCCCTGCACTGCTCCGGTGAGGACTGATCTTGTCCTTGGCAACTCCAAGCTCTCCAATTCATCCATGGCCAACACTGATTTCCACGAGTGTATTCAAGATACTTTCTTTGATGAGCAGAGACCTAAAGTTTCTAGCATTTCCGATATCGATACATTCAAGAGGTTATTCAAGGGGCTTGCAGATAAAGTAAGTTGCCAGCATGAAGCAGCATTGGCTGTGGCTACTGCTGTATTGCAATGCAAATCCGGCAATGGAAGACGCCGGAAAGCTGGGGCTAAAGGTGATATTTGGCTTCTTCTTATTGGGCACGACAAAGTCGGAAAGCGGAAGATGGCAAGCGCTCTATCAGAACTGATATTTGGGACTGGACCGACATTCATTGCATTTGGTCATTCTTCTTGCACGGAAGGTGATTACGAAGAGTCTACTTATCACTACCGGGGAAGAACACCTATGGACCGAATCGTAGAAGCAGTTTGCCGGAGCCCGTTTTCAGTGATTATGTTAGAGGACATCGATCGAGCCGACATGGTATTTCAAGGTAAAATTAGGCAGGGGATAGAGAGGGGCAGGTTACTCGATTCACATGGCCGGGAAGTTAGCTTAGGCAGCGTCATCTTTGTCCTGACCACAGATTGGGTTTCAGAAGATCTCAAGAGCTCATATGATTCCCTCCTTCAGCATGAGGAGAAGGTATTGGATTCAGCTTACTATGGGGTGGGATTGGAGCTCTCGATCGGGGACAAGCTTGCGAAGCGTCGTCCCGATTGGCTTCGCGAGGATGATCAATGCGTTAAGCATCGAAAGGAATCTTTGGTCAGCGGCAACCTTTCACTGAATTTGAATTTACCCATGGGAATAGATGCTGAGGGCGGGGAGGGATCCCGGAATTCCAGTGACCTCACCACTGAGCAGGAATGCGATAAGGGCTGCAGGTTGTCAATCTCAGAATTGCTCGGTTTAGTCGACGAAACGATAACATTCAAACCGGTAGACTTCGGCTTGCTAAGAAGAAATGTACTGCAGTCCACTTCAGTGAAGTTTGCTGCCATAATGGGCAACGGGAGTGCGCTAAGAATCGACGACGACGCTCTCGATCGGATCATTGCCGGCTTATGGCTTGAGGGAGCAGATTTTGAGGACTGGGCTGAGAGGGTGTTGGTGCCTAGCTTTAAGCAACTGAGAAATTACTCGAAAACGGATGCCGGGGTCGTAGTCGTCCGGCTATCCACTATAAAAGGAGACCGACCGGCACAGAGACCTAAAAACAGCACCGGGAACTGGCTGCCGACGACGATCACCGTTGCATTTGATGGTGCCAACGACAATTAGTGAAACAGTAGAAACTTGAATGATGTATATATCAGTGGCGGTCATCGATAGGCATAGCTTTGTAGAAGATCAACACAGCCATATGTTTTGATCATGCCCAAAAACACTTTTGAAAGGTTATCTGACATCATTTTTTTCCCTACTTCCTTCTTTTGTTTGATTGATATCTTCCATGAATTCGTCAATCTTTTCTCACTCATTTTTCTGAGATGCTGCGTCCCACCATGTGACTGCTTAAATGTGAAGCGTTGGCGTTGTCTGCACTGGTATGTTCTAAGTCATTGATGGCGTCTGCAGTGGCTGCAGCTTAAAGTTTGGATCAAAACTTCAAGTGCTGCCACTTCTGTCACCTTGACTGAGCTCATCATCGAGCAGAGACGTACCAAGAAAAGATGAAACGCTGGTGGTCCAACGTCATCGAAGACTTGGCAACAGCAACCAAAGAATGTCCTTGAAGCCAAGCCAACTCAGATCTTAAAACCTCTTTTAATGTACGTGGGAAGACTAAAAAAGGATCAGACCAATCAAGATAAGAAGAAGACATGGGGGTATATCGAGCGAGCAACAGGACAAGGCGATGCATGTGCTTCCATTAATTGTCTTCTCGCCTTCTGTCTCTGGACACAGGAAATCAAGTCTGTTGTAAATTATTCGAAACTCGATTTGATAAAAATTTGTTTGAGCTTGTTTAATGAGACTCGTTAAGATAAATAAATAAGTTCAAATTTCACAATATTCAGTTCGTTAACTCGTGAATATTTTCATTAAACTCATGAATCAATTTTTAAATAAAAAATAATATAAAAAAAATAATTTTGATATTGAATTTATAAATTTTATATTTTATTTATGAAATATATAAATAAATATATTAAATTTATTTATTCGAATAAAATTATAAATTTTAATATGAATATTATAATTTTCTCTAAATATATAATTTAGTTTTTAATGAATATTTAATTTTATAATTTATATTTATTAAGTTTATTTAGGCTCGATAAAAATTTCAATAAACTTGTGAATCATGAATATATTTGTTAAATAAAACTTAAGTTCGGCTCGATTATAAACGAGTCAAATTCAAACATTCAAAAGTTCGACTCGGTTCGATTTAATTACATCCCTATCTGGATGATTATTAAACTAACATAAATCTTAGTGGCTAAATGAGAAAATTACTTTACCTAGTTAAAAATTAAATTAAGTTTATTAAAAAATTAATTAAGTATTATTAATAAAAATTAATTATATGTTATTTTTAAAATTAAATATAAAAATATGTGAGAAAGGATATAATTAACTTATAAAATATGGTATTATTTATACATAGCTCATAATCATCCTAAAAAATTTTTAAAAAAAACATTCTAAACTATTCTATAATACTAGTTATAAGAGCATACGTGGATTGGTTTGGAGGAGCTGCTTCTTTATTTTTTTTAATTAAATATGTTTTATTTCTATTTAAAGAAACAAAAATAAGAAAATGTTAAAAACAAAAAATATCAGAAATAGGAAGGAGGGAATATTATAAAATTTTTATAAAAATTTATGAATTTAAATTTTATAAAGATTTATCAATTTAAATTTTATAAAAAAATTAATTACATATAATGTAAAATAAAAATAAGAGATAAGAAATATATAATGAAAATTGTGGGATCAAGTTGTTAAGTGGGTTTTTTTAATAGTGGAGAGATGGTAAGGTTTTTACTTTTAATATGGCACGGATGTGGTAATAAAAAAGTTTATGAAGAGGTTCCATAACTATGGATACCCTAAGAGAAGGAGCTCCCACTATGGCGTGGATTCACCCAAGGAGCTCCCCCATAGTGGGAGGGAGTTTCATCATTAATTACGGGGAGCAGATTGTTCATTGTGTTTTTTTATATTTTTTATTAAATTTTTTTATTTTTTAAATAAAAATATTAAAATAATGGGAAATATTAATTTTTATCTGTTTTAGTTGTTGTTCAACCATTAATTTTTATTTTTTATTTAAAAAATTATATATAAATATATTCTCTCAACTTTCCATTCTTGTTATCATTTTCTTAATTCTCTACTTCTTTCAATCATGGAAATATCTTGATTTATTTCAAGTAGTTGAAAATCTAGATCAATCTATGCTTTATGAATTCGGGAGAAATGAATTGATGGAAAATACGAAAGATATAGATGAATAAAGAATGTTCCGGCTATATAAACAGCAACAAACAGTACATCAAAGAGCTCAAAGTCCTTCTAATATAATACAGAGGAGAAGGTATTTGAATCGGGATCGTGAAATTGGACATGCTCATCTTTTTAATGATTACTTTTCTGATGAGCCAATATATCCTAATGATATATTCCGACGTTGATTATAAATACAAAGAGGGTTATTTCTTTGTATAGTCAATGCCTTAAAAAATCATTCAGAATATTTTCAATAAAAGATCGATGCAATCGGAAAAATATTTATCGCCACTTCAGAAATGCACGATGGCTATTCGTCAATTGACATATGAAGTCCCTACTGATCATTATGATGAGTATCTATGAATTACTAAAACAACTATCATCCAATGTTATTCAACTTCTGTCAATGTGTAATTGAAGTGTTCAGGGCCCAATATTTGAGAAGACCTGATGTCCAACACTTGCATGAAATGAATGAGCAGAGACATGGCTTCCCTGGCATGTTAGGTAGTCTTAATTGTATGCATTGACAGTAGAAAAATTGCCCCATCATTTGGAAATACCAGCTTACTCGGGGAGATCATGGTGTCCTAACAATTGTGCTTGAAACAGTCGCATCTACGGACTTATGTATCACATGCCCTTTTTGGATTGTAGAGTCGTGTAATGATATCAATGTACTTAACAAATCACCTTTATTCAACGACGTCATATAAGAAATACACTCGAGGTTAATTTTATAGTTAACAATATACAATATACAAAAGGATACTATATGAAGGATGAGATTTATCTAGAATGAGCTACTTTCATCAAAAGTTTTCCATGCTTCCAAGATCCCAAAAGAAAAAATGTATAAGGAACGATAAGAGCCCGTGAGAAAGGATGTCGAACTGGCATTTGAGGTGCTCTAATCTCGATGGGTAATGATCAAAGGTTCAAGATGATTTTGATATAAGGATAATTTGAAGGACATCATGTATATATGCATTATTTTGCATAACATGATTATTTAAAATAAGGAAGATGCAGTAGTCAATTGATCGGATGATAAATAAGATCCTCTATCATAAATATTTCAAGGTTCTATCCAAAAATTTCAAGAATACCTCCGGAGAAAATATAAACTACGTGATAATCAACTGCATCATCAACTTCGAGCCGGCTTGGTTAAGTATATCTGAGCACGCTATGACTGTCATCAATGAAAAAATAATTTATTAATTGTTATACATGTACAAGTAATATTTATATATATTTTTAATTATTAATATTATTTCAAATTAATAATTTATGAATTTAAATTTTATTAAAATTTAATTATATATAATGTAGAATAATAGAAAGGTGAGAGAAATATATAAAATGAAAAGTGAGACTTATGAAAGAGTTGTTTAGGGATTTTTTTTTTTTTTATAATGGAGAGATGCGTAGGAATGTTTACTTTTATGTGATACAGATATAGTAATAACGGAGTTCATGGAAAGATTTCACACTATGGTAAGGGTCAGTCAATTTTTTTTTTAATTATGAAATTGTTATTTAAAACTTGGACGAAGATTTTGCAATGAAGCCTTTGGAATTTCACGAGTTGGTAGGATGGGCTGTCGAATGGCTCTTTAGATCCAAATGGCCAATTTATTGCAGCTGGCTTTCAGATCTTATTGGGCTGGATTTACATATTGAATAACGTGCAGCTCCACTTCGCTTTGCCCACCCTTCAATTAATCCCCACTTGTCCACATGGCTCTTTACTTGCTTACGCGTCTTCTCCAAGTTTAATCATAATATTAAAAAATAAAAATTAATTGGACAAAAATCAAGTACATCTCGATTCATACAAATTATCAAAGAGCGTGATTTTTTTTTTTTAACAATAAGAAGACACCCATCAAATATTTTATTCCATGAATATTACAAATGGGTAGAGGGTAACAATTAGCTACTACCACTCATAGAAATTAGAAACTGCTAAATATATTATAATTATTTTAAAATAATTTTAATTAATTTAAAAACTGCTAAATAGATTATAATTATTTTAAAATAATTTAAATAAATTTTAAATTTTAAATTAATAATATTATAATATAATAATATTCAAAATTATATTTAGAGTTTAATTACAACGATTTAACAATTAACATGTAGAAACTAAAATATAAAAAATTAATTATTTCACTTTAATTAAATTAATCCATGCAAATTACTATTGTATCCAAATACTCTTTATAAACTTCTCATAATTACTTAAATTTCATCCAAATCATTTTAAATTAGTCAAAATCAATTTAAAATAATTATAACTAAATCTTAAATTTTAAAATTTTAAATCATAAACTTAGAATATTATTATATCAAAATATTATCTTAAAATAATATTCGAATATGAACTATATAAATTTTTTCCTTAGTAAAAATGAACCTAAAAAATATTGACATTACAGATGAGCGACCAAATTGATCACATCTAGAGTTGTTAAAGATATTCTTAAATAAAATATTTGATGACTTAGCTCTTTTTATTTTTTTTATTTTTATCTTAATTAGTCTTCGCCCGTAGCGTGCCACTCACATGACCTACCCCTACCCTCAAATCTCACCCTTTGTTAAATTCCGAACCGATGCTCAATTCCCTCCCTCCTCACCCACGCGGTAGCATATCTCCTACTCTATATAAAAAAAAATTGGACCAAAACATAGATTACTCGTAATTACGGTTGGATAATGATCGTGATCTGATCGCAATTAATTATGATTCCTCTCCGAATTCACCGTCTTTATCAGATTATAGTTTGGATCGAAGCAGGCGGCCGGAAGCCGCCTCCCTGCTTAGCACCCGACAACCTAACCACTTGCCTACTTTCGACGGCCTCCGACCACTCACCCCGATTCAAACTATAACATGGGAAGGATGGTGAACCCAAGAAGGGGTTGCAATTAATTGCTACTATATCGCAGTCATGATCCGATCATAATTACGAGTGGTTCATCCTCTGATCCACTTTTTTATAGACCAGGAGATCTGATCTCCACTGACGCCGCTAGACTCTAGCGATTCCCTCTTGTTTACTCCTCCCTGGCTCGCTGTCATAGGTGCAGAATTAGTGGATGCAGCGGAGGTGATCCCCTCTTTCCTCTCCAACACCACGACGAAGGTGTTAGTCACTGGCCACAAAGGACTGGTCAGATCCGTTATCCACGGCAAGCTAGTAAAAATGATTCTAAAAATATTGTGTTGGACAATCTATTGGCGAAGATATTGGAAAAATTATAGAATTGAAATTATACAAAATCAATTCTAACTTATCTGTTGAGACTGTTGGTGCAATCGACCTCTAGAATTTTGATGTTTGACAATATACCTAAGTCTAGTCAATTTTACCAAGGGTTAATCCAAATAAAACTTGGTGTTTGGAAGAGAAAAATTTAGTCAAGACTAGATGACTAACAAAGGTAAGTCCTATCCAAAGGATAGACATGTGAGAAATCCTGGTAAGTGAAGCCAGACCTTAGTGAGTGAAGCTAGGTAGTGGAAGTTCTGATGAGTGAAGTCGGACACCTAGTGAGTGAAGCTAGGTGATGGAAGTCTTGGTGAGTCAAGTCAGACCCTAGTGAGTGAAGCTAGGTGATGGAAGTTATCGTGAGTGAAGCCGGACCCTAGTGAGTGAAGAAGGTGGAGGAAATCCTGGTGAGTGAAGTCAGACAATGGAAGTCCTAGTGAATGAAACTAGACAACCCTAGGGAGAGATAACCCTAGGTTATATGTGACCAACTGGTTTCCGATCGACCGCGCGTGGTCGACCGGACCAGCGAATCTTGAATTCTGTTAACACTGTTTTACTTTACTATTATGCTAACTCAGTGTTGCAAGGAAGTCCAACTAGGTCAACGGGCCGACCGGATAGCTAACACGAAATCCAGATTAGTCGACGGGCTGACCGGATGTCGGGCAAAAGTTAAGTTAAAATAAGTCACTGGAAGGGAGTGACTTGGTGAGGACGCATTCCCCGTTCGAGGGAACAGTAAGCATCGATTCAACTTAGAACCATTTCGAAAATCTAAGTTGAGATCCTGACTAGATTCTGGTCTTAGTGAGACAAATCTAATTACTACTCTATTTGAATATAATTGTACAAACACTTTATTTTGTAGGGTAATATAACTTTTATTTTGCCTCGGACTAACATTTTCTTATAGGAAAATGAGTTTATGGAAAATGGTGATCCAAGCGCCCAGAACTGGTCCGAGCGCCCGAAAGGCAAAAGTCTATCTCGTTGCAAACGTGGAGTGCGCTGATTGGCCGACCGACGTCACAGTCCGGGCGCTCGGAAGGGATCCAGGCGCTCGGAGCACTCCTATAACCTCCAAAGCTAGAGACAACAACTTCTTTCCACGACTGCTCTGTTGCGCTCTACTCCTACGACGCTGTGAAGCTTCTTCGACAACTTACGGTTCAAGTTCTTTTCAATTGTTGTCGGTATTTCTTTTAAGAGTTCTTGCACTTATCTTTTTAATCCTTTTTGCGAACTGCTAGTGAATTGTCCAACGAAAGCACTCGACGAGTGCTGGGCTTGGAGCAGGAGTCGACGAAGGCTCCAAACCATGTAAAATTGGCATTGTTAGCATTGTGTCTTTCGTATTTCCGCTATAACGCCCTGGCTCGGGCGGGCCCCACTCGGACCGAACCGGGAACGCCACAAGAATTACCCATCGGGTTGACGACTAGCTCCACAGACCACCGGAGGTCCTTTCAGCGTGCTTTGTCCTCACTCGCATGCACCTTGGAAAACTTCCCAAGAGGTCACCCATCCTTAGATTTCTCCAAGCCAAGCACGCTTAACTTTGGAGTTCTTAAGTTTGGGCTTCCGAAAAGGAAGGTGCACCTAGGTGATATGGATAGTACCATCTAACCTTTTAAATCATACTTAACCAGAATCTCAGAACCGGGGTATTACAATCACCCCCACTTAAAGACACAACGTCCTCGTTGTGTAACCATGAATCACACCATAGACAAATCCCAGAATCTCCCTCACTAGGTGGTGCCCTGGGTGCCCCTGCCACAGGCGCACTCATGGTCGCAAGGTTGCTCTGATACCATCTATACCTTACCTAAATTCATCTGCACATGAACAACTATCTAACATAATTAAATCAAACAATGATTCATAGCATATATAAAATGCTTAACTCCTTACCTTCCCTTCTCCTATCTACAGCAGAAATTCTTGATAGCCCAATAGATCCTCAGCAGAGACAACTTGCTACCGAGAACAGGTCTCACTGCCAGAACCCATCACTTCCAGTTAGTAACAAAAAATCAAAACTCAACCTCTACAAACCTATACAAAAACAAATGCTACCCAATTCCTCCAAATCTGATATCAACCACAGCTTAATTAACAAACTCACCAGTTCTGGATCAGAGGTAGCTGTTGGTGGCTACAACGGCCGGAACTAGGGCACGGAAGAGGCCGCAAAGCAGTGATAGGGAACAGTTGTTGGCGCAGGCGTGATCGAGAGTGAGGGGGTCTCGGAACAGATCTGGTGGCCGGCACTGCTCTGTGCGACGGCGGCTCTCGGCTCCCGGCGATCTAAGGCACGGCAGAGGACCTCAAACCAGGGAGCTAGGGCGCAGAGAAGGGGGAAAAACCGGCGGCGTCGGCAAGGCCCGGGCTCCGGGTGGTCGACGGTGGCGCCGACACTAGGGCACAGGAGAAAGGGTAAGGCCGTGAGATGAGTGTCGCGGGCTGAGCATAGAATAACAGGTCGGCTCTGTGAGTTGCGGCCGGCGGTGTCTCGTCGGACCAGAGGAGGGGAGAGGGAGGCAGCGGCGTCGGTGAGCTCGGCTAGGGCACCGAGGGGTGCGGCTCGGGAGGAAGAAAAGGAGAAAAGGAAGTGGCCGAGGGATTTGTCGCGAGAGGGAAGGAAAACCGCCGTGGGCAGTTAGGGTAGGCGTCGGCGCGAGAGAAGGGGCTCGGGGAAGAGGGAAACGGTGAGGGAAAGAAAACAAATAAGAAAAAGGAAAAAAGAAATAATTAAATAAATCTTTTCCTCACTTAAATGGGTAGCCTAAACAGGCTTTTTCGGACCCTGTTTTTATCCCCGCCAACTCGTCCGTACGAGTCCCGAAAAATTTCCAAAAATTCTGAAAAATTCCCTTATTAATATCCGCCTATTTCCCGGTATTTTACATCCGCTGTGTATTCGACTTGACTTTGTTACGATATTTTCGATCGTTATTCACCCCCCTAGCGAACTCTACGATCCAACAGAGATGACCTAAGCAGATAATCTCATGCTGTCAGCAGGGCTAGTTTCTGCCAAGCTTCTGGTGGTACGAGTTGTAGAGTTGATGCAGTGCGTAGAAGAATCGGGAGTCGATCACCAATTCGGGAAGAAAATTCGCTGACTAAGATACCGAGACATGCATTCAACGCGATTTCCTTGAAATAGATTTGTCCCACCTCTGGCTATGCTTCGAGATTCTCTTAGGTCGTCTGTTTCCCAAGATACAATGGCAAAACAAACACTCGTTGTTCATAGCGAACTGAGAATGCACCCGAGTGTTATCACAAGTAGTTCAACCGAACGAATGCACGACTGAGAGAAAAAAATTAGGGAACAAAGGTGGAGGAACTCTTTTGCTTTTGCTTTTGCTCTCGCTCTCGTTCTTGCTCTTGTTTTACTTAAGATCCTATCTCCTTATATAGGAGCACTCACCTTGCCTGCAATAAATGATTAAATTATCGTCATTAATAGATTTAATGTCTTTATTAATGTTGAGACATTATGAAATCATTATTAATGAGTTTAATAATGTCATTAATACCGAGACGTTACGAAGTAACCATTAATAAGTTTAATGTCATCATTAACATTAATAAGTTTAATGTCATCATTAATATTGAGACGTTACGAAATTAACATTAATTTTATATTAATACTTCTTTTACAATCTTAAGTAGGTCATAAAAAGAGATTCAAGTGGTAAAATGTTAATTTATTACTTGGGTAAATCATTCAACGTGCGCAAATCGTGCTCGCAAACGAGTCAACTTTGGTTCAGTACAATCCAGATCCTGAATTTATAGTCACCCCTACGTACCCACGCGTGAGAAAGTCTCTCTCCATATATATGTTTACAACATCAATACATATATCATAATTTAAACCAATAATAAAATTAAGAAACTTTTAATATAAAATTAATAATTCATGTATAATAAAATTTCTTCATCTGGGCTTCTTTCTATTCATATTTTATATTGACCCATCTAGATGAGCGCAACCAAATTGATAATTATTAATGTGATGATTTAGCTCATTTTAGTTTTTTTATTTTTATCTTAATTAGTCTTCGCCTCGTAGCGTGAGAATTCTCCAGGGTCATTTTTTTATTTCTAAATTTATTACGCAATCTCTTCGGATCACGTGCCGCTCACATGACCTTCCCCTACCCTGAAGTCTCACCCTTTGTTAAATTCCGAACCGCTGCTCGATTCTTCCCCCGTCACCCACGCCGCCAGACTCCAGGGATTTCCTCTTGTTTACCCCTCCCTGCCTCGCTGTCATGGGTGCGGAATCAGCGGATGCCGCGGAGGAGATCCCCTCTTTCCTCTCCGACACCGCGGCGAAGGTGTTCGTCGCTGGCCACAGAGGTCTGGTCGGATCCGCCATCCACCGCAAGCTAGTGGCGCTCGGCTTCACCAACCTCCTTCTACGCACCCACACCGATCTCGACCTCACCCGCCAAGCCGACGTCGAGGCTTTTTTCGCAGCGGAGCGCCCCCGCTACGTCATCGTCGCGGCGGCAAAGGTCGGCGGCATCCACGCGAACTCCTCCTACCCCGCCGACTTCATCGCCGTCAACCTCCAGATCCAGACCAACATCATTGACGCCGCCCTCCGCTGCGCTGGCGGCGCCGTCCGCAAGCTCCTCTTTCTTGGATCCTCCTGCATCTACCCTAAGCACGCCCCCCAGCCCATCCCGGAGTCCGCCCTTCTATCCGGCCCGCTCGAGCCGACCAACGAGTGGTATGCCATCGCCAAGATCGCCGGCATCAAGATGTGCCAGGCCTATCGCATCCAGCACGGCCTCGACGCCATCTCCTCCATGCCCACCAACCTTTACGGCCCCCAGGACAACTTCCACCCGGAGAACTCCCACGTCCTCCCGGCCCTGATCCGGCGCTTCCACAACGCCAAGGTCGCGGGTGACAAGGAAGTGGTCGTCTGGGGCACCGGCTCGCCCTTGCGCGAGTTCCTCCACGTCGATGATCTTGCTGATGCAGTGGTCTTCCTCATGGACCGGTACTCCGGCTTGGAGCACGTCAATGTTGGGAGCGGGAAGGAGGTGACCATAAAAGAGTTAGCGGAGCTGGTGAAAGAGGTGGTCGGATTTAAGGGAGAGCTCGTGTGGGACAAGACGAAGCCCGACGGTACGCCGAGGAAGCTCATGGACAGCTCGAAGCTGGCCGCAATGGGGTGGGAGGCGAAGATCCCCCTCCGCCAAGGACTGGTGGATACCTACAACTGGTATGTGGAGAATGTTGTGGAACATTAACCCTCGTTCTTCTTCTATTACTGCATTTGACGCATTTCAAGAAGGAACAATCAAAGAGTTTCAATAAGTGACAAATCCAGTGGAATTTTTTCTAACAGTAAATTCCACCAAACAAGTCATATTCAAGGCAATATTGTTAAGTAAATTTGCAAGTTATTCTATTGTCAATTAGATGCTACCTTGAAGTTTGAAAATTCCGATGTGAAGTTTCAGAATCCACTCTTTGATGCAGTATGGCCATAACACATCCTGTTAATGTTTCTTCTTTTTCTTCATGATCTGCTCATTTTGATCCTTTGCTCCCCCAATTTCTTCTTCGATGCCCAAATTGTTTCTCTGCCTTTTATCTGAGATTTCCAAAATGACTTCTTTTGGATCCCTTTTATGTTTCTCCTTATCTTTCTTCTTCTTGTTCCTTTCTTCTTCCAATGCAGGTTTTGGTTCTCTTTTTGGGTCAAGATTGCTCATTTCCTCAGTTTCAACCATCATTTTCTTCTTCTTCCTCCCTGTATTCTCGTTCTCTGCTAACTTCACTGCAGCTTCGTAATGCTGGCCATTTGCCACGAAATTTCTGGAGCTTGTCAAATTCTTCGCACTTTTCCTCCTTTTTTTTTTTTTTACTCTTCTCTCCGTAGCTTCCATGTTCAGCTTCGAATCCTCTAAGATCTGCGTTCCCATTCGCCAAAATTGGAGTTTTCCCGATGTCTCCGTTGGACTGCGCTCTCAAGGTCTTATCATCGCCGGCTTCAGCTTTATATCTGCTCTATTTTTTTTTTTTACTTACGTCCGTCCTCGTCTTTCTCCTTTGATACGGCACATGATGGTGGGGTCGGAGAGATGACGAGGTCGGAAGTCAAGTCCTCAAGACGGTCAGAAGTCAAGCCCTCAAAGTAGTCAAAAGTCAAACTCGCATGGCGGTCAGAAATCAAGCCTACATGGTAGTCAGGAGTCCGGTCTACGTGGAAGTCAAAAGTTCAGTCTACGTGGCGTTCAAAGGGTCAGGTTGTAGGATGGTCTTGGTTGGGCCCAGTTCTGGGCACATGAACTTACGCGTATAGGTCGGGATATGCAAATCAAGGATTACAGGCCAGGACCCCAGGTCAGGACTTATAGTCTTGCGGCACAGGGACCAATGTGTATAGGTCGGAATATGCGTATCAAGGATTACAAAGTAGGATTTATAGACTAACGGAACAGGATAATCGGACTAAAACGTGCAGGTTGGAATATGTAAACCAAGGATTACAGGACAAGATCACGGGTCGGGACTTATAGCCTTGCGGCACAGAACACAAGGAGCCAAGCGTGTAGGTCGGGATATGCAAACCAAGAATTACAGGACAGGATCATAGGCCGAGACTTATAGCCTTGCGGTACAGAACATAGGGAGCCAAGCGTGTAGGTCGGGATATGCAAACCATGCAAATCAAGGATTACAGGACAGGATTATAGGTCGGGACTTATAGTCTTGCAGCACAGAACACAGGGAGCCAAGCGTGTAGGTCGGAATATGCAAACTAAATATTACATGTCAAGAATCACAAATCGGGATATACGAATTGGAACGTATAGATGAAGGATATACGAATCAGGAAGTACAGGTCAGGAAACACAAACTAAGATGTACAGGTCGGGATAAGCAGAATCAGACTAAGGCATACAGGTCGGGACAGACGGAATCGGAATAAGGCGTACAGGTTGGGATTCAAGATAAGCGGAACCAGACTAAGACAGATAGGTCACGATACAAAGTAAGGCAGGTCAGAAGTTCACAAGATAAGACGGTAAGACAGGTCAGGAGTTCACAAGATAAGACACGCAGGATCGGGTTGGATGTACAGATCTGGATTTACGAAGCGGCAAATATAGATTAGCTTTAGGTCTTAGCCCACAGGTCAGGGTAGGCAAGTACGAAGACCCAGCCAAGGGATAATGGGCTTGAGAGGCCGCACACTACACGACAATCAAATAAGGGAATTGTAACCACCCTTCAGAGAATAATCACAGCATGTCAAGGAATATGTTAACGGTCTAGGGCTCGTTGCCCTCCCGATTCTCCTTTCGACCTATAAGAGGATGTCCCGTGTCAATCATCGTCAGACAAAGCCTGACACCCGACATTCCCTGACACTTGTCAGACTTCAGAAACACCCATAGTAGTATAAAATGAGAGACTTCGTCCTTATGCAGGTACGCTCACTCGTCTTTTCGCACTCGTCTTTTACTTTTCGTCCTTTCACTATGCTTCTGGGGAAAAAGTACCTGACTTGAGCGTCGGAGGGACTGATCCAGGGACTTTTTCCCTGATTCTTGGACTCTAATGCAAAGGCGACTTGTCTGAGTGTGCGCAGGGTCCTTACTTCATCATCTCCGTCATCACCCCCCGTCATCCGCTCGTGTAAACCCTTCCAACGGGTGCTAGATTGAGCAGGCTTCGCAACGACCTTCCGTCAACCTCGAGGACAGCGCGACCTGTCTCCATCCGACTTAGCTTCCGGACGGGATCATCCTCTATCAACGACTTCTCGAGCTCAGGGCGTCTGCGAGCGGCGCGTATCTCGCGGTGGAAGAGAACGAGCTCATCGAACACAGCGGCGGCGCGGTGGACGAAAGCGGCGGCTCTGGGTGGGCAGCGTTCTCGTTGGCGGCGAAGCGGGAGCACACCGCCGCTGCCTTCGAGAGGGAGATGGGCTTCGAGGAAACCACAGATCCTGCCAGGCTGCCGACCACCCTTAACGTTAACCACTTCAAGATCAGAGCAAGGATCGGAGGAGGGAGAAAGAGCGGACCTTGGGATTAGGGTGAATTCGTTAAATTAGAAAAATAGTTGACGAACCAGACAAGGAGGATCAGTTCGGCAAGTTTTTCTCTAGCCGTTGGGGTAAGTCAAAACTTACGCTTACCGTCCAGAAATTCAGCAGCTTTATTATCATTGCACATTCCATTTAAAAAAAAATCTATAAATAGATCGTACCTAGATGGCTAGATCAAACGGTAGATATCTGGTGACAAATAACAATTCTCACATATGGCCACATTCAGTGATAAGATGATCTGCTGTTGTAGTAAAATTGTGCTTATCCGACGTTCGGTACAATCCGTTTCTAAATTATATAAAAAAAAATAGATCATGATGTCAACTTATACTCATTTTAAGCATTTTTTTATAGTTTGTCCTCATATTATAGGAAGAAAAATAAATTATAAGGTTAACTTTTAATCAACCATCAAGTTAACTTGAGGTGGAAGGAGTTTTTTTTCCCGATATCATACGTCTATAAAAAATTGATCTCTTATTTCAGTATAATAAGTTTATCACTCTCTGACCAGCATCTCGTGGAGACACTAATAATGCAATCCGTGTGCATTACATTCGGATCTCTTGGTCTATAATCTCGGGTCTCCTCCTGCAGGTCTCTTTTCCCATTTGCACATCGGATCACGGTTAGAGTTTGATCATAATTGATTGTGATCTCTCTTGACTTCACTTTCTTATTGAGATTATAGTTTAGGTTGGGTAGGCGACTTGAGACCATCGATGGTGGATGGGTTGCCGAGCGCAGTGCAAGGGGTGCCTTGTCCATCGTTGGCGGCCTTCAGTCGCCTGTCTCGATTCAAGACCTAAATGGAAATGAAAATGTAAATTTAGAGAAGATCGTGACTAATTATGATCGAATTTCAACTATAATTTGATGTACAAATGAGAGTAGGGACCAGGACAAGAGGTCGAGCTCCGTTGGGCTTCCGGATCTTAAGAGAAAATTTCATTATACCACCGATATTATTTTCTTAACACGTCCCTTTTCCTCTCTTATATCTCTACAAATATTATTAAAATATTTTTTTACAACACCCGGTTGCTATTATACCTCACTCGTATAAAAAATAAATCAATAATTATGAAAATATAATTGTAAAAATGATAATAATAAACTATAAAAATATTTTAATATTACCTATAAAAATATGAGGAGTTTAATGATAATAATAATAAAGGTATTAGTAGTTAAAAATATAAAGAGAAAATATTTGGGCAAAAATTGAAAAGGCCACCATCATTGACGTTTTCCTCATATGGACCTCCTATTTTTCTAAAAACCAAAGTCAAATGAGTATTCTTCTAAAACATTAAGGGTGCGTTTGATTTGGTGTTATTCTTGATAACCTTGGTTATCCATCTAAGATTATCAACAAAAACCTTGTTTGGTTTAGGTATTCGATGATTCCCGAGTAATGTTCTATGCCCGACACGTCAGTAAAAGGGTCATGCAACCCGAAATCGGAAAACCTCATAAAACTAAGGTTTTTCTTGATTCCGGGGTTAACGAATTTTTTTTACCAAAAATACCCTCCGATAAGAAAAAATATGAAAAAAAAAAGAAAAAATGTAAAAAAATATTAAAAAATATAAAAAAATAAAAAAAATGTTTTAAAAAAATTAAAATTTTAAAATTTATTTTTTTAAAAAATAAATAATTTAAAAATAATAAAAAATTTTAAAAATAAAAAATTTAAAATTTTTAAAAAACTTTAAATTTTTTTTAAAATAATAAAAAAATTTTAAATTTTTTTTAAAATAAAAAAATTTAATTTTTTTATAAAAAAAACAAAAAAATAAAAAATTTATTAAAATTTTAAAAATAAAAAATAAATAAATAAAATAAATAAATTAAAATTAAAAATGTAAAAAAATAAAAAATAAAAATAAAAATAAAAATAATATAAAAAATATAAAAATATTAAAAAATAAAAAAACACATAAAAAAGTTAAAAAATATACAGGAAAAAGAAAAATAAAAAAACATTAAAAAATAAATAATAATAATAATAATAATATTATTATTATTATGTATAGTTGGTTTTGTAACTGAGGGTAATACGGTAAAATATTAAACTAGGGTATTCATTAAAACCTTCAAACAAACAAGTTTTTATTGTATTACCTAGGTTGAACCAAACAACATTGGTTATGTTTTATTCCCCATAACCTTGGTTATATGATTACCTGGTAATCACATAACTAAGGTTATACATGATGACTTGAACCAAACGCACCCTAAGTGCCCATTATTCCCAAAACCTTCCTTGAATCAGCATTATTGTAGAAGTTATCAGCTTACTTCTATAATATGTAGAAGTTATCGGATAACTTTTACAATGTATAGAAGTTAGTCAGTAACTATCATACGTTGTAAAAATTACATATTAATTTTTACGCGTTCAATTGTGATTAAATTATATTCATTAAAATATAACAAGTATCATGCAGTCCCATTGTTTGGTCTCCTCGTTAAAATATTGTTTTAATCAGGTTATTACTTAGAAAATAAAAATGATATAAAATCATCATTGTAAAAGCATATTATAGAAGCTAGATACTAGCTTCTACATATTATAGAAGCTAGATGCTAATTTCTACATATTGTAGAATCTAGATGCTAGCTTCATCTAGCATCTACACATTGTAGAAGCTATTATCTAGATATCTACAATGTGTAGAAACTAGATGCAAACTTTTACATGCAAAAGCTAGTTGCTAGTTTTTACACATTGCTAGCTTCTACAATTAGCTTTTACACGGCTGAATGATCAGATAATGTATTTATAGAAGCTATGTTAGCTTCTACAATTGCTAACTTTTACACGGTCTAATGATCAAATAATATAAAAGTATATTAGCCAAGTCACTTTAAAACGGATTGCCGAAAGGGACTCATTTGATTTTTTTTTTCTTAGAAAAACGGTGCCTATACGACGAAAACGCAAATGATAAACGCCCTTTTAATTTATATATATATACACACACTGCGATTTGTTTGTTGCAGCTGCATGCGGTGAACGAGTCGTGGCGATTCCACGTCATCCGCGACAAACAAACGAGTTAAGTTGTGTAAAGGGAGAAAAAATTGCATTGCAACCCTAGCAGAAGCGTCATCGCGAGGTCTCTTCTCTCGCTGCAAGCTCTCTCCTGCCACTACGAGCTCTCCCTCCCAGTCGCGAGCCCTCTCCTGCTGTTGTTATCTCTCCCTCCAAAATTGTATCGCAACCCTAACAGAAGCACCGCCGCGAGCTCTCCCTCTCCTGCCGCCGCGAGCTCTCCCTTCTAGCCGCGAGGTCTCTCCTGTCGCTGCGAGCTCTGTCCTTCCATTGCGAGCTCTCCCTCCCTGTCGCTACGAGCCCTCTCTTGTCGTTGCGAGATCTCCCTCTCCTGTCGCAGCGAGCCCTCCCTCCTAGTCGCGAGCCCTCTCCTGCCACTGCGATCTCTCCCTCCCAGTCGCGAGCTCTCCATCCCTGTACTTTGTTTGCTATGATTTTGTGTCCATCGATGAAAATTAAACTATACATTATAATTCATGGTTTCTCTTACTAAATTTTCGAACTTTATGGCTAGCTTTTTTTTCCTGAACAGTGCTACATTTTTCTGCTCTAATATTGATATATCCTTGTTTATATGAGAATGTGCTCTGTAAATTGAAATAATAAGAAAATTCTAAGTTGAAAGCCCTATAGAAACAATGCAAGGTGTATAACTTAGCAGTTTTATTTATTTATTTATTGTTAAATATAATGCGAGGACGCCTAGAAATGGAAGAACATATAGTTGATGATCAGGAATTCATTCCCCAAGTTGCAGATGATCGAAAGTCAAAAATTGGAATGGAATTCTCATCTCTAGAGGATACATATTCGTTCTATAACCAATACGCACGAGAAGCCGGATTTAGTTCAAGGAATAGCACGGGCAGGAAAAATAAAATGACAAATGAAGTGACCTGGAAATAAATTATATGCTTTAAAGAAGGGCATACAGATTTATGTGACATAATAAGCATCCAAACCTTCATCAACTAACAAGAGAAAGAACACATGACATGGTTAGAACGGGCTGTAAAGCAAATATTGCATTTGTCAAGAAACAGATGAGACCGGATTAGTTTGTCTGTAACTTCATAGAAGCCCATAATCATCTGCTCTCGACTCCATCAAAGGTGCATTTGCTACACTCACATTGTAGTGTTTCGGCAGCCAAAAAAGCATTGACAAAATAATTTTCAGAGGTCAATGTACCAACTTGTCAACAAATGTATTTATTAGAGATAGAGTATGGAGGCCCTGAATGAGTAGGTTGCACAAAAACTGATATTAGAAACTTTGAAAGAAATCTAAGGGATGAACAAAAAGGTATTGATGTTAAAACACTGATCGAGTTTTTTACAACTGAGCAAGAGAAGAATTCAACTTTTTTCTTTGACTACGAGACTGATTCAGATAACAGATTTAGTAGGTGCTTTTGGGCAAATCATGTATCAAGAAGGTCATACAGTGTATTTGGTGATGTAATTGTATTTGATATGACTTATAACACCAATAAATATGATTTGATTTTGACACTATTTGTAGGAGTTAATCATCATCATCAGACAATTCTTTTTGGTTGCAGGTTTCTTGGTGATGAGAAAACTGAGTCTTTTGTTTGGTTACTTACAAAGTTCTTAGAAGTCATATCTAAAGGTGCACCAAATATTATCATCACTAATCAGGATCCTACTATGACAAAAGCTATTACACAGGTTTTGTCTCAAACAGTGCATCAATATTGTTTGTGGCACATATTGAATAAATTCCCAGAAAAATTAGATCATTTGACTTTTCGAAACCATTATCATAGCATAAATAATGTCATTGCAAATTCTACAACAACTGATGATTTTGAGAAGTCATGCAAAGAGACTATTAAGGAAGCTAACTTAGAGAAAATGATTGATTGTCATTGATGTATGAATTGTGACACAGATGGGTGCCAACATATTTTAATCATATATTTTCTGCAGGAATGTCAAGTAGCCAAAGATATGAAAATTCACATGCATTTTTCAAGAAATATCTCAAATAAGAACTCATTAATGGATTTTATCACACGTTTTAATAGAGCACTGAGACACCAAAGACACAATGAGTTAGTTGCGGACTATATTGATATGAATGAGCATCCCAAGGTTAATACAACTTGGCCAATGGAAAGTCAAATGGTTAAGCTGTATACAAAAAAGAAATGACTAGAGTTTCAAAGTGAAATAACCGAGAGTCATAGTTATTATGTGCAACAGACATTTACAAGAGTTACCTTAGCAGTTTACCACGTGATGAAATTTCAAAGTTCCTCTTCCTCAAAATCAAGAGTGCTCACGCATGACAAATAAAGGGATTACATATTGTGTAGCTGCACAAAATTTGAGTTTGAGGGCATTCCATGCAGATATATGTTAGCTTTTTTTCGTATCAACCAAGTGTTTCATTTGACTGATACGTATATACTCAAACGATGGACGCGAGATGCAAAAGTTGAAGCAATATATGCTTTAGGGGAGCAAAATGTCATTGATGATCCAGATTCAGACAGGTATTTGATGTCGAAGCACTCGAGGTTATCCTATAAAGTTTCAGTATTAATTGATGATGCATCTTTGAGTAATGAGAGGACAACCTTCTTGGATGAACAATTCGATTGTATCTACAACAAAATTCAAGAGATGTCCATTAGTACAACATGCAGTGATAGAAGTCAAAGAAAAAAATCCATTGATAAGACTCTTGGTATTATTGATCCTTCTGTAGTAAGAACTAAGGGATGTGTGAAGAGATAATTAAAATCATCAAAGGAAAAAAAGCAACATCAAATTCCAAGCTTTGTCATGGATGCAGACATCGAGGAGTGTCGCATGACAAGCATAACTGTCCTAATTTGCAACAAGGGTATGTGCCAATTCAATTTTTTATTTTTATTATATTTTTTCTTGCAAACAATTTATTTTATTATCTTTTGTATATGACAATATGTCAATTATCAAATCAATTGAAAATAATACTCATATCAGTCTTAACGATACTTATGAACCGGATTTGGGATTTATAGTTGGTACTATCAAAGTTTTAATTTGTTAAATTATAGTGATTTATTGTTTATTGAGAAAATAAAATTAATAAATTATCTTTATTGTTATAGGCTCTAATAACCTACGCTAGGATGTTGTAATTATCTATGGTTGGTATATCTATTTTCTTTGTTTGTATGTTAGATTGGTTTAGTGCATTTCTTATATTGAGGTGTTTGTTATTTGGTTTAGTGCATTTCCTATATGTATCAATAGTGATTAGAGAAACACAAGCTTTTGTTATGGAAATGGAAAGGACCTCCCTCCTTCTAAGGTATGTTTTGCCTACGATTGAAGGTTAAACATTTCTATTCTTATTATTTGTATTTAACTTGATGTGTGTTTTCTTTCAGTGAATCCAGTGTTAGAGAAGATTTGCCTTGGCTCTGGTTTCGATTAGGTGTATCCCCTTTGCTCTTGTGTTAGAGAAGCTTTCACTCAATGAGAATTAGCCAATAGTTTTTTTTGTTTGATTATATTGTAATTGAAGAGTTGTGTTTTGATGCCAAACACTGGTTTGAATTTTATATGTTTCTTGACCCAATTAACCTATTACAGATGGATGGTTGGAATTTGTATCTATTGTGTTATATGTCAGCAAACGATGCAAATCTGAAGTTCATGATTTCTGTCCAATTTAGTTTCTGGCAGTATGTTTGTTGGCTTTTGCTTCTCTATTATATGCACCTTCCTTTCTGGAAATTGCTTGTTAGCATCAGCACTTATAGTGACTAGATTGTGCTCAATGCTCACATTATAGTAGACATCAACTAACTAAAGGCAAACATGATTGACAGGTTGCTGTACGAGCTTTATATTTCTGGAATAATGATCAGATCATGACCTTGATTGCCCAAAACCTGTACAATTCAATCAAAAACCTCTAAATAAGGTATATAATTCACCACCTCGAGCCCATCATATTTGCTTGTCCACTTGTTCTAATCTCCTCTTCCAATAACCTCAATTTTCTCCCTTCCCCTCTGTTCTTCCCACAAATGCCTTTGTTCTTGTTGAAATTATACTCGTCTAATTACTCTTCATGCTCCCGTCTCTAAATGCCTTTTCTCTCTGAATTTTGTGAGTTGTATACAAACTTATGAAGGACTCAAATGTGGTGTCGAGGATGGTAATTACAACTTCTATAGTTAACGAACTTTTGATTGTTCATGGCTTTGCTTATTTTATATATATATATATATATATATATATATATATATATATATATATATATATATATATATATCCTTTGCAAACTGGCCTATGGTTACCTGAGAAGCAATGAATGCGAGGATGACATTTTCGACTTCTTATCGCAAGAGCAAGAAAATGAATCCCTATATGTGAAGCTTGTGGAGAAGCTGGATAAATGCATACTTGGGTACTTTGCATCCCACTGGAGTTATGCTCCTTTCTTAATTACTCAAGTAATTATTAATTAATGCACATTTTAATCATCTCGATGTTTTATCAAATTGTACAGTTTTTGAGTGATGATCATGAGCACAAAATTGAAGCAACTTAATTAGAGAGACAACAATAAAATTATTGGATTTTCATACCAATATCGACAACATGGAATTTAAACTGATGATTTGCATCCATAATTACAAACATTTAATCAGTTATATTACAAAATCAATATTATTTAACACTAACCAACAAGATGAACTAACAACACAATCAGTATTACGGCTAAGAGAATCATGTTCACCATTATTGATATCCAAATAAATTTTGGTACATGGATTATTCCCGGATTATGTCCATGAGAAGTATTGTGTTCACTTTTAATATTGTCAGATGAACTAGTATCGGGCGTCACCCACTTTTACCATCTATGTTGCCCACATCTGTAATACTGTTTTCCAGGATTCTTGGTTGATCTAGAAACACAAACAATTATTCTTTGTCTGCAGTCCCTACATATTACAGCTTGAAATCTCGTATTGTCGATGCTGCTATGACTTGATGATGCCATGAAATAGCAATCTAATAATCAAATTTTCATTACTTAGATTAAAAAAAATTACAACATTCTATAGAAGGAATATTGAAAGTAAATGAATTAACACAAAATTAAGCAACGTATCCACAAATCTTACATATAATGTTGCCATCTGAATTCCTAGTGCATGTTTGATTGTTAATTTGTGTTTTTTTATAGAAAGTTTCAATAAGAATCTGATGCAATCAGACTATTAGAGACAACTCTTCTCTTCTATGTCTCTCCATAAAATAGATACAGTATCAAATCATAGACATGATATAGATACATTAAGCATGACCCATAAGACTCATATGATGCACCTATCCTCACCATTTATTGCCTAATTAAATTAAGAATTCAAATGAAATTTTCAATCCATAAAAAACCTAGGTAGCATGATTAACAATCATAGACATGAACTTGAAGTTCACATTAGCAATCCTAAATATCCAATTTGAAGTATGCATAACGCAAAGAAAAAAATCAACTATATACTTCAGAATCTTACAAATAGTCAATTGTGATGAATTATAATTTTCTACCTCAGAAACAACATTTACGCAAATCGCTGCATGAATTATAATGTATAGTTTAATTTTCATCGATGAACACAAAATCACAGCAAACAAAGTACCGGGAGGGAGAGCTCGCAGCTGGGAGGGAGAGCTCGTGGCAAGAGGAGGGGGCTCGCGACTGGCGAGGGAGAGCTCGCGGTTGGGAGGGAGAGCTCGCGGCGGCAGGATAGGGAGAGCTCGCAGCGATAGGAGAGGGAGAGCTCGCGGCGGTAGGAGAGGGAGAGCTCGCAGCGGCACGACAGCGGCAGGGAGGGAGAGCTCACAGCGGTAGGAGAGAGCTCGCAGCGACAGGAGAGACCTCGTGGCTGGAAGGGAGAGCTCGCGGCAGCAGGAGAGGGAGACCTCGCGACGACGCTTCTGCTAGGGTTGTGATGCGATTTTGGAGGGAGAGATCACAGCGGTAGGAGATAGCTCACGACTGGGAGGGGGAGCTCGCAGCGACAGGAGAGGGAGAGCTCGTAGCGGTAGGGAGGGAGAGCTCGCAGCGGTAGGAGAGAGCTCGCAGCGAGAGGAGAGACCTTGCGGCAGCGCTTCTGCTAGGGTTGTGATGCGATTTTTCCCCCTTTACGCAACTTAACTCGTTTGTTTGTCAGGGATGACGTGGAATCGCCACAACTTCTTCACCGCACGCAGTCGCAACAAACGGACCATAGCGTATAACTTCTGTAGCCTTCTTAATTTACTTAAATTTTATGGCATACAATGACTTACACCATATAACTTTCTTTAGTTGACACTTTATATATAACTTGTGTCGATTAATTGTAGGAGTGATCGATCAGTTCTATGGAAATTTCTAATTAGCTACCAGAGTAAATCGAGAAATATTCACAGCGAGCGGTCCATCAACCCAATATTCTTAGATCAATCGCCCATTAAATAAAACTCCATATGTTAATTCGTCAAAATTAGAACTTGATCCTTAAATACTTAGAATATTGAGAAGAAGTGCACCATTACCCGTGGGCTCATACACCATATAACATTGATTTTATATCGCATGCATTGAGATCAGATCTATAGAAGAAATCAAGAAATCTACGGAATGCCAAGAAAACTTAATTCTCTTGATACAGAGCACAAAAGCTTAGACGTTAATTAGTTGCCGTCAGAGAAGTTCTTGTACAACAAGTTACAAAAGAGACTAAATACAAATGCAAATATCATTAGATTATATTTGAAAAACATTTGTCTGAAACCTTTCATCATACAACCTCCAATGGCCATATCTTTCAGTATGGAACAGGGATCTTGGAATGTAGAAGTTGGGTTTGATTAGAGTCTTGAGATTCTTCAAATTGGCAGCCGCTTGCTCTATTCCTCTACTTGTCAAATTAGCACATCCGAATATATCGAAGTATTCCAGGTTTTGGCATCCCTCTGAAACTGAAATGAGGCCAGTAGCCGATAGTTTAGAAAAACGGAGTTCAACATGCGTCAACTTTGGCATGAACTTTGCAATTGTTGTAGCCTCTCTATCTCCATCTTGAGGACAGGCTCTCAAGTAGTCATGGGGAACTATACCAGAATGTTGTGAAGCATCAAGCCAGTTCAACAAGTTCCTTCGGAAAACTTTAAGGTTAGGGCAGTTCTGCCCAATCACCTCCAGCGACTTGAATGAAATTTCATAGCAGTTGCTTATGTCCAATTCGATCAGCATGGGGCAGAAAGTTGCAATCTTGAGCATTGACCTATCAGTCACACTCTGGCTACTCTTTATTGACAGGATCTGCAAATTCAGTGATCTGAAAATATATTTGAGCACAACAGGTAATAGCAACCTCCGGCTTAAAAAGAAAACTAATGTTTCAGTTAAGCAACTATTGTTGGTTTTCATTTGTAATCAATAGGAAGATAGGTTGGCCAATTGCAAGTGGATTGAAAGAAGATAATTGAGATTCAGCAAATAAAATGATTGTTAACCTTCTTCAGGCACGTCTGTTCTTTCTTCCAGAATTTTGAAAGTATTAGCTCTGGAAACCTCTATTTTTGTTTGTTCATCTTATAGACTTCACACCTCATGGAAAAACGACAAATGTACCCTCCCACAATGAGGTTCAAGAAACACATGCAAGTTCTAAATATGGTTAAATGTGTGCAAAATATATATAATGTCCAAAAAAAAAATCAAATAAATAAAAATTGAAAATAGGAGAATTTACTAAAACAGCATACTTGGAAACTGAAATTCCATCTGCCGAAAGATGCCCAAATGATATTACATAGATGATTAATAAGGTAATTAAATTTAAAAACTCAAATCATATTGGCTAAAAAAGATATACAGTGGATAGAGTTGAAATATGTCCAAAGTTGGAACATGTCTCTAGGTAACTTTGTTGAGAAGTTACCAGTTAACTTCATAAATGAATGGATCCTCTCTCTAACCTTAATCGATATACAAAAAATAGAAAAAAAAAATTACAAAAACAACTTTCATCATCAAGAAAAATATCCATAGAGAAAAATTACCTTCCTTGATCGCTCTCATTTTAAAAAATAATAATGGATCAAGGTATTAAACCAGAATTCTGTTAAAAAAAAAAAGAAGAGTTCTTAAACGAGAAGTCTGGATGCCACGTAAAATCATACTGAAAATATTAACTATTTCAGACTTGTATTTTATTGATATTGAAGTGTGTACTGATTGTATTAAAGGAAACCAAACAAAACTCTCTTATGAAAGGAGCCACAAAAAACCACGGCTTCTTGAATTTGTATGAGAACATAAATCAACCACTGGACATTCCATCTTTTGTTGGTGAAAAATAATTTTGTGACCATCATTCTTGAAGGAGTCAGTGACAATAGCACAGATAATAGAGATAACCTCACCTGAGCCCAGTGAAAAAACATTGAAAGTGAAAAAGCATAGAAATTGTAGATATGGCTAAATATGTGTGAAAATATGCAGTCTCCGAAATAAAACTGAAGAGAAACGGAGGCAACAACTCGGAAAAATATTGAGTATAAAATTAATTATGCCCCAAATGATATTTAATAAATGATTTAATAAGATAATTAAATTTAAAACATGCTTGTTAACTTTATTGGAAGATTACCATTTACAATTATAAAACGAACAATCCCTAATTGATATACACAAAAAATTATAGGAACAAAACATCATCGAGCCAGGGATGAAAAGAGAACAATCTTCCTTGACTGCTTTCATTCTTAGATATCAAAAATAAGAATATATCAAGGTACGTTTGCTTCCATATTATACCAAAATTCAGGAACTTTTGAGATTCATGGGTATTGATACGACGTGCTGTGTGTGGCCCTGAAAATAAGCGGCAGTCAGCGTCAAGGAGGCAGCCAAGGTGCGCACCCGCGGGTAGACCACTCACCTTTGAGGTTTAGCTCCCCGCCCTTCAAACACAATACCCTCAGCATGTGGTCGGTCAGCCAAAGCTACAGGCCAAACCTTCCAGAACTTAGCTCCTCACTCTTCAAGGGCAAGTCTCACAGTATATGGCTGGTCAGACAAAGATCTGAAGGACATCCAGAGTTTAGTGTCTCACTCCTTAGGGGCACGACCTCTCGCATATAGCTGATCAACCTAAAAGACGAATGGGCTTACAAGGCTCAACTCCCCATCTCTCAGTATCAAGACACTTCATCATATAGTCGATTGGCCCAAGAGTCGGTTGGACTTACGGAGCTCAACTCCCCATTGCTCATCGTCAAGGTACTCAACATTTAACCGGTCGAACTTAGCGTCGGTTGAACATCCAGAGCTCAGCACGTCACTCCTCAAGGTCAAGGCAACTCCCAGCATATGGCCGGTCAGTCAAAGAGCCGATCGGCCAAAGAGTCGATCGACCCTATGGGATTTAGCTCCCCTTTTTTTCGTATACAAGTCTCTCAGCATACAGTCGGTCGGCTACAAGACGGTCAGATTACCTCCCGGAGACAACATTTTAGGGACTCACAACAACTTGTCAGAGGATAACAACCACTCGTCAAGGAATATTCCACTAACATAACAAATACATACAACAAAACCTTCCTCCGAGGGTAGTCGTACAACTTCTATTACTTGACGTTACTTGACATATTCTGACTTGCCGCCTCATTAATACAGAGGTTATGAAAGACAATTCATATGCATGTAATGGAACCTTCCTCGAAGGGTGACTGTACATCTTCCATTACTCAACATATTCTGACACGAGATATTCTCTGACACCTCATTATTGCAGAGGTTACGAGGGTCAGTATAAAAGGGGTCATCTCCGTTGGCCAAGTACGTTTTTACATCTTACTACGCGCACACACACACACATCTATGGTTCATCGTTTTCTCTGCTCGGCCACTGTTGGCCAAGTACGTTTTTACATTTACTACGCGCACGCACACGCATCTACGGTTCATCGTTTTCTCTGCTCGGCCACTGTTGGCCAAGTACGTTTTTACATCTTACTACGTGCACACACACGCATCTACGGTTCATCGTTTTCTCTGCTTGGCCACTGTTCTGACTTGAGCATCGAAGTGCTTGCGCCAAGGACCCCTCCCGGCTCTTGCTTTAACATTCTGTTTGCTCTCACTAGTATGTGCAGAATGGAACGCTTGAGGTCATCTTCTACCACCTCAAAGTCTTCTCACAATCAACAGCAGCGCCACTTGCCCAGCATGCCATCTCCCTTGATTTCAAACAGGATCAGGTATGATTTAATTTTCTTATGCTTATTGGTTTTGCCTACATATTATTTCATAGAGGATTTCCAAATCCCACCCACTTTTTTTTAACTATATGACTTATGCCAATATTTGATCGACTGGCTTTCACTTGCATGCTTAAAATAAGTAAAAACATAATTAAACAAAATACCAATAGACATGGAATTGCATTTCCTAGCTGAAAGTCATTGAAACTCCAATCCTTCCATAGACTTGGAATTTGATTTCACTGTGACTTTGATCCGATGAAGCATCGTTTTGACAAAATATGCTTTGACATTAACACGCAAAAGTAACAATCATTTTACAGGAAAATAAATAAATGAAATCCTTTTATGAAAACCAGCTAGTTAGTTTAAATGCAAGAATCCCCAAATTCTGTTTTTTGCTTAAATAATTCAAATCTGACAGTAAAATATGATTAATTTGGAAAAAAAATAGATAAAAGAGGAAGATAAAGTATTAATTCACCTTTCCGCAGCGAAGCAGAGCGCGTCATCGGAGCAGTGGCGCACTCGAATCTCCAGCATCCGTCCGTCCGCCCACTCGGCAGCGGAGCGAAGCATAGCGTCGACGCGCCGTTGGAACGCCGGCGTCCACCACCCGGCGGATTCAATGCGTCCGGATCCGGCGAATTCGAAGGCAGGCTCGAGATCGAGAGAGGAGAAGAGGGATGGATCGAGCGCAGCGTCGAGCCATGATCGGCAAACGAGCATCGCCCCTTTCCAGCGATCCTCTAAGGAAAGCCTGCGGAACACGTTTGTGAGGCACACCGGCGTCAGCTCCGACCAGTCACGGCTCTCCTCCTTCGCCCCTCCGCCGCCATCGGTGCCCTCTGCCATGTGGCCTGCCTGGCTGCTTCCTTGGGCGGACCGCACCAGGTCGCGTAAACCAAACGTTGGCATCGCCACACAAATAGATGGATAGATTATAGAAAATGTAAAATATTATAAAAATCTATAACAAAATCTTTTTAAATTCAGCACATCTAATTTTTTTTAATCTAATCTATACAATATTTAAATTTTTTAGGTCAACAATGAAAACAACATCCAAATTAACAAAAAGCACTTCTTTTTCTAAAAAAAAAAAATCTAAGACGTAGTGTTCAACCATTTACATTATAGCATTGGGCTTAGTGAGATACAATAGACTGAAAATTTAGATAGAAACGATCACAAAGATGAGACAGAAACATGTCATCATTATATAGGTTCCTGTTCTTTCAAAGTCTAGGGGAAAACATCAATTTTCATAGAATTAAATACTAAATCTAACTACTACTTTCAGCATTTTAACACATCTATCTTGGCCTTTAGATATGCCAGTACTAAGCATGTGCTTATCCTTGTAGCAAATAAGTAACCTGTAAGTCTTCTTTTAATTCAACAATTAGGATGTAAATTCACATTTCCACCTCTACTTCTACATTGAGCCAGCTCGTTACCACCTCACCAATAATTGAGCCAAAAGTAGGTTTTATTTATCCTAAGTCATAAACCTAAACACAATCTGCTTTCAAAAATATAACTGTAAGTTGCCAAACTTGTATCCACGGGCGGACTCAACCCACGACATATACTCGAGCTGTGGGCCACAATTGCATACGTTGGCCGGCGCTGATGCAGGCATCACCCGAACTAGTCTCTTATTTATTTATTTTTTAATTTTTCCCTTTTCTCCTAAAAAAAAAAAATCATCTTTTCACAATCGTTGGACCTCGGGCTATAACCCGGGTAACCATCAAAGTTACAGGGAAAAGGATGCAACATATATGATCCGGTGGTAAGAGGGGAGCCCGTCCGATAGAAAGTCAAAGGGGTCAATATCCAGAATATGTGTCCGATCGGACGAGCTACTTTCCCGATCATCAGGAAGAGTAGCCGGCCCGACACCTTGACAGCTCGGCCTGACGCCGAGCTTCCGACGCTCATGATGCAAAGAGGGAAGAGACGAAGGCCGAACAACCATCCCGCTCGGCTAACAAGTGACACGGCACCACCCTGGCAGTCAAGGTTCCCTCGTTCGACAGGGTGGAGTTGGGCATCAAAGCACCGGCCGAGCGGACACCCAGATCGGCCCGGCCATGGTGCCGCCCGGAAGATGCTAGCCTAGCGGTTCCTCCGCTCGACACGATAAGGGACAAAGGAAGCAGCTGGCGATATCTTCTTAGAGACCAGTGTCGCCGACAAGGGGCATGGTCAACGGCGTGGTCAGACAGAGAATCGTACGATGGAAACTTTCACTGTCACGTCAGGGATATGCTCGTACTATTAAGGTATGGTGTCAGACACGCTTTTCTGACACGGTCATTCCAGGTATGCTTTGAGAAGCGTGCACACCTCGGGGAGCGGGCACACGCCTTTGGGGAGCCCTATATAAGAACCTCCAGACTTCAACGGGGGTACGCTCACTTCTTTACTGTAGCTACAGTTCTCGTTTTCTCTTTGCTCTACTTCTTTACGCCGAAGATCTTACTTGAGCGTCGGAGGGCCATCGTCAAGGAACCTCTCCCCGGCTCGGCGTTGTGCTTGCAGGTCCACGCCAGCAGGAGATCTACGTCTTCAGAGTCTTCGACCAATCAACAGGAGCGCCACATCCCCAACGTCCGTCGACCTAGCTATCGGACAGGATCAATATATTTGACAACCCATCTTTTTCCTAGAAGTTGATATCCTATCTGGTTGAAGAATTATGATTCCATATATTCTAGAGGGTTTGACATAATTTTCTAAGATTTAAAATTAAAAATTCATAATTTAAATTTAAAAATTTTAATCTTTTATATATTTATATATATTGGATTCATGGGCTGACTCACCTAACCCTCTTTGAGTTGGATTGGGTTGGAGATTTTTTAACCTGTCAAAATAACGGGTCGACCCGCCTCGCTAAATGGTCGGCCTGCAACGGGCTAGCCCACCTTGTCATAGGTCAACCCATCTGATCCTGCCCAATAGTCGAGGTGACGGAAGCTGGGGACGTGACGCTCCGATTGACCGTGTGTCGACTCCTCGAGATCCTGCAATCACAGTTACGTCAGTGCCGAGCTAGGGAAGGGATCCCTGATGATGGCCCTCCGATGCTCAAGTCAACCCCCGACGATGGTCGGTTGCTTCGAGAGGAAGAAGAAGAGAAGAAAATTTCCTATTTTGGCATCCCTTGATGGCTCAAGAGTCTTGGAGAAGAAGAAGTGGTCTCGGTGGAATTCATCTTGGTAGATCATCGCCCACACGACGTCCCAGAGGAGGTGAGGAATACAACAGAAGATCAAGAGGTCTTTAGCTACAAAAAAAAGATATAACTAGTTGTCTTATTCCGCATCATACTAGTTTTCTTTGCATGGATTTTGAAATACCAAACACAAGAGATTATCGGTTTTAGGCAATCGATTTTATGTTTCGATTTTGTGTTTCTTTTATTTTTTGATCTTGTGATTCGAGTGTTCTTAGTGGTTAAACCTAGGGTTACTATAAGGAGATTAAATATTGAATTTCATTGAAAGATTTTGTCTAAGAAGTGGTGGATGATCCCATACCCAAGAATGCATAGTGTCTTGCCATGTTTAACCTGGAAGTCGATCTTTGAAATAAATATTTAATCAACTTTATAACATGGGTGGATTTAGATTAATAATATTAAGAATCGTTTGTGATCCAAGTCTAAACCTCTAAGAACAGATAAGTTGAACTTGAAATCAATAATGTTAAGTTCTGTTTACAATTCCAAGTTTAATTTCTAAAGAACACAATAGGTTGTTAGGAAAGATTCGATACTTGTACAAAATTTTTGTATAGTGGAACCAGTATGATATTTCGAGTAGCAACCAACACTTGTGAATGTTGAACTTCAACCCGGCCAACATATTAGCAGCGTGGAGGTAATCCGGTTGAGTCTTATACCTCTTCAACTCGGGCGGGGGTGGCAGGGTCGTCTGCCATTGAGTTCGGAAGTGGGGTCGTTCGGGAAGTCTCAAATAGAAGAAATACTCCTTCCAGTGTTTGTTGGAGGAGGGCATCTTGTCGAAGAAGACCAGACCAATGCAAGATTGAAACAGGTAGGTGCCTAGCTCGGACTGTTTGGGGTAGTAGAAGTAGTGGAAGACCCGAGGGGACAGTGGGATGTTGTGCACTCGGAACAACACCACCACTCCGCACAGCAGACGAAAGGAGTTGGGGACGAGCTGAATGATATTTGGCATTTGGACACATTATTTTATTATTATAACTTGATGTTTCTATTTTCTTTTGTATCCAATTATATGTTTTGAGTGTGTTTTATGTGGTTGGATTATTGTTAGTCTCTATTTTAATTCTTGTATATTTTATGAATATTTTGAGTATTACTTGATTATATTACGTTTTACAGGAATTGAGGAGACAACAATTGAGGAGAAAAACATTTATTTGACTTAATTTGATTTGGTTCATTTGCTAAATGCTTAGAGAGGAAGAATTTGAGAAGAAGCTCAAGATTTCAAGCCACATTAAGAGCCCAAATCTTAAAGCCCAATTCCAAGAAAAAAAGCCCAATTTAAATTTCTTATTGGATTCAGATTCCTTTCCTAACCAAACCCATTCCTTAACCAAACTTGGACCAGAACCTGTTAAGAAATCTCTTCTTCTCCTCACGCGGATGCACAGTGTTGCGTTGGCTAGGGCTTTTGCGTTTTCTTCTCCCACACGCCCGACGCCCCGATTCCTTTCTCCCGATCGAAGACGACGAAGCCGACGGCGGCGATTTCCGGCGGATCTACAGCAGCGACGATCGCAGGGCTTCACCGGAGAGGTTTCTCCAACGCAGTTCTTCATCCACTTCGCATCCCAGTCGGAATTCCTGTCGGACACGGTGAAGAAGGTGGTGACTCTTCGACGGGGCAACGAGTTTCGGTTCTTCTCCAGCATCACTCCATTCCCTGCTCCTTCGTATTCCTCATCCACCTTGCATCCCCTGTTGAGTGAGTTCTGCCTGACACGGTGGAAAAGGCAGTGGCTTACCAGCGGGGATTCGAGTTTGGGTCTTATTACCATTCATCATGTTCCTTGACTTCCAGCCAGAGCTCCGAACTTCACTGTCGGAAACGGTGAGGAAAGCAGTGACTTAGGGTTCCAGCAGCACCCATTTCCCCTTCGCCGGAGAATTTCCAGCCGGACTTCTTCCAAGCTCTGGTACCACACAACTCGAACCTGCCGGACACGGTGAAGAAGGCAGATCTAGGTTGACGGTTATTGGAAAATTTCCTTCATTACCAGCAGCTTTCCAAGGAGAGATTTCTTCGAGGATTTCGCGCTTCCACCGTCGCGAATTGTACTTCTTACCAACAAAGTCAGTCGTTCACCGGATCCAGGAGATTTCCGAGTGACAGCGGTCTTCGTCCTCGGTGATTCTGTAGTGACAGACAGAATACTTCGCGTGTTTAATTGTGGAGAAGTGGATTGGTTAATTAGGATTTACTTGTTTTGTTTGGTTATTTCTGTTGAATTTACTTAATTATTGTCTTGTAGTTTCGTTTATGCATGTTTGTGTTTTTTGGTATGTTTTTATGTTAATTCTGTTGATGATTATGCTTGTGTCGTAGTGTGACAATGCGATGTAAGTATGTTCTTCAATGGTTAGATAGAATTGTAGGTTAGTTTCAGTTATGCTTATTTTACTATATGTTATACTTGTTTGTTATGCTTGTAGAAGGTGTAGCTTGTAGCGTAGAGTGACACTGCGCTATGGGTTCATCATTGCTGGTTAATTAGGATTTCAATTATTGCATTAGGTTTAGAGAACAAAACCCCCCAAAACAAACCCTTTGGTTTGATTTTGTCTGAAAACAAATGTCCTGTCATTAGTTCCACGTGAGAGACGACCTGGTTCTCTACTATACTACCTTAGTGTAGGTTAAGGGGTTCGGTTAAGTGAAATTAATAAATTTGATGTGAGCGAGTGACAGTCGCGACCACTATCACTGGACGAGTGCGATTTGAAAGAAATTACAAACTTTGGTTATGAACGGATGGATGGGAAACCGGAGATCGACCACGAACTGGTCTCGGAAGAAATAGATAGTGCCGGTTGACGGGATGTGTGGCCGATCGGACGATCCGACCAAGATAATCTTGTGGTCAGAGGGAATATCGAAGGCGTTGATAAGGTGTGCCGCGTCGCTCGCATCGAACCTGGTCTCTATGGTGGTATACCATAGACTAGGGGCAGGGTTGACCGACTGGGAGGAACTAGCCATGATCGGAAAACAGAAAAAAATCGAAGACACGAAAGGGAAGATGCCCGAAAAACACGACTGAAGAGTGTGGTGACTAAAAAGGAGTGACAGGAAAGCAACAATGGAGATGGCGAGAGAGAGCTTACACGGGGAGGAAATCACCAAAGCATTGAACATGGGGGAATCGTCGGAGCACTGAGCACAGAAGAATCACCGGAGGAAAGCTGTCGGGGAACACGGAGAAATCGCAGAGGAAATAGCGACGTTGAAGCCTTATAAAGATGGACGCGGCCGACCGAAACCGTCCGATCTAGGGCACAGGAATCGAGGGCACATCCGACCATTGGATTCGAATCGACAAACGTCACATCAGTAGCTGTCACCTCGGACGTGCGGTGGCTGCGCCGGTGACACATGGCGTCTTCTCACAGGGCAACATTTAATGGGCGTGTGCTCGGCCTTAATGGAGGTGATTTACACGTATCACGAGGAGATTCGGACGGTGTCAGCATTGACCAGCTCGCGCCCCTTCGAAAGCGGTGAGGAAAAATATCCAAGTACAAAGGCACGAGGCACTGACTGAGAGAGAAAGATCAGTCCTACAGAGACTGAGCGAGATCCAACCCATCTATTAGTCGATCAGCCAACCGTTCACCAAGTTACTTGTCTAGTCAGTCGGACTTGCAGCCTCCTTCGACTAGACTTGAGGGGAAGGCTCGTGATCCGGTGGTAGGAGAGGAGCCCGCCCCGGTAGGAAGTCAAAGGGGTCAACATCTAGGGTATGTGCCCGATTGGGAGAGCTACCTTCCCGATCAGCAGGAAGAGTAGTCGGCCCGACACCTTGACAACTTGGCCTAACGCCAAGCTTCCGACACTTATGAGGCAAAGAGGGAAGAGGCAAAGGCCGAACGACCATCCCACTCGGCTAACAAGTGACACGACACCGCCCCGGCAGTCAAGGTTCCCTCGCTCGACAGGGTGGAGTCGGGCATCAAAGCACCGCCCGAGCGGACACCCAGATCGGCCCGGTCGTGGTGCCGCCTGGAAGGCGCTAGCCGAGCGGTTCCTCCGCTCGGCGCGGTAGGGGACAAAGGAAGCAACTGGCGATATCTTTTTAGGGACCATTGTCGCCGACAAGGGGCATGGTCAGCGGCGTGGTCAGACAGAGAATCGTACGGTGGAAACTTCCACTGTCACATCAGGGATATGCTCGTGTTATTAAGGTATGGCGTCAGACACGCTTTTCTGATACGATCATTCCAAGTATGCTTTGAGGAGCGTGCACACCTCGAGGAGTATGCACGCGCCTTTGGGGAGACATATATAAGGACCCCCATACTTCGATGGGGGTATGCTCACTTCTTTACTGTAGCTACAATTCTCGTTTTCTCTTTGCTCTACTTCTTTCCGTCGGAAATCTTACTTGAGCGTCGAAGGGTCATCGCCGGAGAACCTCTCCCCAGCTCGGCGTTGTGCTTGCAGGTCCACGCCAGCAGGAGATCTACGTCTTCGACCAGTCAATAGGAGCGCCACATCCCCATCGTCCGTCGACCTAGCTCTCGGACAGGATCAATATATTTGACAACCCATCTTTTTTCTAGAAGTTGATATCCTATCTCGTTGAAGAATTATGATTCCATATATTCTAGAGGGTTTGACATAATTTTCTAAGATTTAAGATTAAATATATATATATATATATATATATATCAGATTCGTGGGTTGACTCACCTAACCCACTTTGAGTTGGATTGGTTGGAGATTTTTTAATCTGTCAAAATAACAGGTCGACCCGCCTCGCTAAATGGTCGGCCTGCAACGGGCTAGCCCACCTTGTCATAGGTCAACCCATCTGATCCTGCCCAATAGTCGAGGTGACGGAAGTTGGGGACGTGACGCTCCGATTGACCGTGTGTCGACTCCTCGAGATCCTGCAACCACAGCTACATCAGTACCGAGCCAGGGAAGGGGTCCCCGACGATGACTTTTCGGCGCTCAAGTCAGTTACCAGCGATGTGTGGAGGCAGAGCAAAGTAGCGAATAGTAGCAGCAACAGTAAATTATCGCATACCTCCGCTGAAGCTTGGACACTCTTTATATAGGGCTCTTGTAACACGCGTGCACGCTTCCTAAGGCATGCACGTCTCCCGAAACTTTTCTTGAAAAGATGTATCAGTAAATTATCTTTGACACAATACCTTAATGAGACGAGCATATATCTGAAGTAACAATGGAAGTTTCTGCTGTACAATCTTCTGTCCGAATCAGTCGTCGACCATGCCGCCTGTTAGTGACACATGCTCCAAGAAAGATAATATCTAGCTAGTAGTGTCTTTTACTGGGCCGAGCGGGATAATCTCTCGAGGGATAACCGCTCGACTCGGATGAGTGTGTTATCTGGCCGAGCGGGAAGGCCGCTCGACCGATGCTTTTGCTGTCTTGAGAAAGCCGCTCGGTCGCTCTTCTGTTTCAACATAGTTCGATCGTGAATCCGCTCTATTCTCGTAGCTCTCTATAAGGCCGAGCGAGGAAGTCGCTCGACGTGCCCTTGCAGATGCTTAACAGTTTTTCTGAGCATTGGAAGCTCGGAACCTCGCCGAGTTGTTATGATGTCTTGATCGGGTCTTCCTTATCCCATTCAGCGTGCCCTTATAGATGCTTAGCAGTCTTTCTGAGCGTCGGAAGCTCGGAACCTCGCTAAGTTGTTATGATGTCAGATCGGGTCTTCCTTATCCCGACCGGGAGAGCATGCTACCTCGCTCAGCCATTGATATAGGAGACCTTGACTCTGATCTCCGCCATGGCACTGACCTCCACCCTGGCAACGGGGTGGGGCGTTCCCCCCTTATCACCGCATCACCATCTAATAGCTTTAATGACAGAACCTTTGCAGGCGATTAAAACCTAAGATCAACCCTTGTTCTATTCAGAAAGAATATCATACACTTACCATCTCTGTCAAGTTCCGGGGACATAAGCATCTATATCATGATTTTATCTTGAAAATACTCTTGAATTCAACGATGTGGTAGAAGTTATCAATTAACTTTTACAGTTTGTAGAAGCTAGCTGATAGTTACTACACATTGTTGAAATTACATGTTAGCTTCTAGACGATCAATCATGATTAAATTATATTTATTTGAAATATAATGAGTATCATGAAGTCTCTATCATTTAGTTTGCTCATTGAAATAATATTTTAATCAGATTACACTAAAAAAATAAAACAAAAATGATATAAAGTCATCATTATAAAAACTACAACTAACTTCTACACGTAGAAACTAATTACACATTGTAAAAAAATGATTAAGCAGACTGAGTAACGTCAAGTCTGGGGTAATTGATTCGGTCCCACGGAAGTTTCCCACCGACCATCAGGATAAATCGGGAAGCGCTCGTAGTGGGCAACCCAGGAGCCCAACATCCTTTAGTTGTGTGTCCCATTTGGAAGAAAAACTCCTACTAATTCATCATAGCTGGGCTCGAACCACGAGTACCTGAGTGATAATCTGGATACTCTACCACTACACTATGGTACCGGGATAACTAATTATATATTGTAGAAGCTACATGTGAGTTCCTGGTCATTTGAAATATAATAAATATCTAATTATTTAACTAAAAATTATTTAGATTATAAACACATGTTGTAAAAATTAACAAGTAGCTTGTATAAATGATAGAAGCTGACATCCAGCCCCTCACTTTAAATAGATTATTCATTTGATTTTAATAACAAAAAAAATAGGGTATCCAAAACATAAATGATGGATGTTCATTTAATTTTTGCCGAATTTGTTTATTACCATTTAATCTCTTTATTTAAGAACTTGTACGTTTTATTTCTTTCAGAAAAATCCAAACAATGTATACGTTGCGAAGATCACTCTGATTCCGGAATCCAATAAATGAACTCGACCGTTGCTGCCGTGGCACGCCCAAACAGAAATCCCACATCTGGCTTCCCTTCCTCATTCCAACGGCTACTTTCTTCTTCCCCCCTCGCTATAAATTTCCGGCGCCGTCGCCATCGCCGCCCTCAACTCAACTCAACCTGCAGCTTCCACTTCTCTCACACACTCTCTGCAGATTGCGAACTGTCCTCCATGGCTTCTTCTCTTATCTTGTCCATCGCTCTCCTCCTCGCCATCACCAGCTCAGAAGCCAAAGAGTTCTTGGTGGGAGGCGCCGACAATGCCTGGCAGATCCCTCCTAACACCACCGACTCCCTCAATCAGTGGGCCGAGAAGAACCGGTTCCAAGTCGGTGACTCCCTCGGTAATCCAATCTCTTTCCACCATTTCCACCTCGAAAGATAATTTCCTAGAAAAATGGAAGTCGAGAAATCTAACAAAGTTTAACACTTTAATGCAGTATGGAAGTACGATCCGGCGAAGGACTCGGTGCTGGAGGTGACACGAGAGGCGTACTTGAGCTGCGACAGGTCGCGGCCGTTAGCGGAGCACAAGGAAGGCGCATCCACGGTGGAGTTGAGACGGTCGGGGGCGTACTACTTCATCAGCGGCGCGGCGGGGGCCTGTGAGGAGGGGCAGAGGCTCATCGTGGTGGTCATGTCGGATCGCCACTCGCTCCGCGCGCGGTTGGCGTCGCCGGCACCGGCGCCCTCCGAGTACGAGGGCCCGGCTGTAGCGCCCACCAGCGGCGCCGGGAAACGAGGGGGAGCGATCGCCGCCGCCGCCGCCATGGTGGGGTTGAGCGGGTTTGTTTTTATGCTGTAATGACACAAATGGTTTGTGATCAACCATTGATTTTATAAAATTAAAACTACTTTGGAGATATATATAAAAAGGATCCGTGAGAAAAAGAACCCCGTTTAAGCATTAAAACAAATGAGGGCACACTTTGTGAGACTTTTGAAAAATATAAAACTCGGCGCTTCGGACCGGACCGGACCGGACCGGACCGACTTAGACCCCTCCCTCTGCCACTTGCTGGTTATCCGGTAAATGTAATGGCGTCGTCGCCTGCACTCTCCCCTGCATCTCCTCCCCTCCTCCGCCACCACCGCGGCTGGCGCTGCCGCCGCCTCCTTTCCACCCAAGCCCACTTCCTAATTCCTAACGCCCTCCTCCAACGCCGCTCCTTCATCCTATCCTCTGCCTCCTTTCTCCTCGCCCAACCCAGCGCCGCCGACACCGCCTCTCTACCCGACCAGCCACTGCCATCCATCGTCACCGATCGCGTCTTCTTCGATTTCGGCTTCTGCCCCAGCTACCTCCGTTCGGACCGGCCTCTTGGCTTCGACCTCGCTGCCTGCCCCGACACCGAGCCCCTCGGCCGCGTTGTGTTCGGCCTCTACGGCAAGATCCTTCCTCAGACCGTCGCCAATTTCAAGACGGCATGCGCCTCCGCGACCTACCGCGGGACGCTCGTCCACAAGATCCTCCAGGGCCAGTTCTTTGTCGCCGGCCGCCAGGGGCGGAAGGAAAAGGGGGAGGTCCGGCCGCCAACTGGGCTGCTGCGCAACATGGAGACCGTCGACCCCAAGGCGTTCCAGCTGAAGCATTCTAGACCTGGAACTCTATCATTGTGCTTGTCCGAGAACGATGATGACGAAGCCGTCAAGCTGGAACCGGACTACCACAACTTGGAGTTTCTGGTGACCACTGGGCCGGGGCCATGCCCGCAGCTTGACAACGAGAACATCGTGTTTGGCACTGTGCTCGAAGGTAAGTTGTTTGATGAATTGCTCTTAGCCTAGTCAATGTTATTACTGATTAGAAATTGTTGTCTGTCAAGCTTTGTTGCCCTAAATCATTTTATCCACTCAAAATGCAATGAAGCATCTTGATAATAAATTTGTGCTTGTTGCCTTGGAAGAACATCATTCCATCTGAATTAGATGCCGTTTATCTAGAATTAAACTCAACTGCAGTATAAGTTGAATAGTGCAAAGTTTAAAGTTAACTATTACTATGAGTTGACTTGTATATCTTTCAAGCAGTGTCTCTAGCTTTCATTCGTTGTGCTCAGAAAGATGGTTGTAGAAATTTTATTCAATCAAGTTCCTGATTACAAAGTCAAAGGGATGGCTCAACTAGGCAATATGGACTGTGGTTGTCCAAGAGCAAACAAAATTGGATATATACGGAAGGGCAATAGAGGTAGGGAAGGTTGGATGATAATAATATACACAAATATTAAAATATACCTAAAATGTTCAACAACACTAACGAAAAGTAAGCCCTTCTATTTGGTATTGATTATGAGCTCCATTAAAAGCTCATGCTAGTAATTCTCAAAGTCACTTTTATCTATTTTGGTTATGCAGCATTTTTGAGTCTTCATTTACTTATCAGACTTTCTAATTCTAATTGATTCAACCTGTCCACTACAAAATCTATAAGCTGTCTTTGAACAAGTTTATACCATCTTTGCCTATTTTCTCTCATTTATTTGGATAACTACTAGTTTTCAAAATTTACCCTAGAAAACTGATCAAAATTTTCCTAGCACTCTTTCGCCATAAATGCTAGATTCATCTCTGTGTGAGTATAGATCTACATATCAAACACCTCACATAAAAGAATCATGGTTTTCTTACACTATACTCTTACTAAGGTTCCTCATGTTTGCGTGTGAATAGCCTGCATAGGGTAACCAAAGAATCCATATAACATAGTAAAAATTACTAACTAAATTTACTCCAAGAAGTCAAATGCACTTTTATCATTATAATAGTTTTGTGCACTAATTGATGGTCTGCCTTCCAACATTCTGTTACCACAACTTGAATCTGAACCAATTACATGTCAATGAGCCACTATTTATTTCAATCTGAGAAATCTTTGTGGTCTAAATGCATAATTGGAATTCTCATATTGATTATTTAAGCTTAGTCAAGTATTATTGCAAATGTTTGTATGTACGGGGAGTCAAACCGGCTTGCAATTTGTACCAATTCTTTGATCACACATTCACTTGTGCACATATATTTGCAAATTTATAGACTAAAGTTTGTTAATCCTGTGATTTTGTTTAACCATTTTTCAAATTCACGAAGCTGTGCACTTTTATCTGGGATGTGGTCAACCAAACCACATGAGAAATCCTCTAATTTTCTGATGGAATTACTACACTAGCTAAGCTCATCTTTAAGCTTCTAGAGAACTTGCTTAAACTGGTTTTTTTCTTGCTTGATTTCTACATGTTCCTAAATTTTTGACCAGTAATCATTAACTTATCTGATATTAATGTGGAAGTTTCATATTGCAATACTGCAGGGATGGATGTGATCACCAACATAGCTAGCATTCCCACATATAAGCCAGCCGAAAGGATTCGGCAATTCAATGATTTTGCGCAGTTTCTTGGAGATGAGAGGGCTCAGATAGCTCGTACAATGTGGAATCGACCTCTAAAAACTATTTATATCAGCAACTGCGGAGAGTTGAATGTGGCAACACCTTCGCTTTCCCCTAGCTTGCCGTAACAACTGTATAGATTTTCGTAGAGGGACATGAATTGTACATTGAAAATATACTCCCGGTTTTGTCCTACATAGTTGTATAAAGTATCAAATCAAATTGATCTACAGCTTGTTGCGAGTATAGACTTTTTGATATTTACATTAATTTTGGGCAATTTATCTAAAAATTCTCACTTGAAACCAGTGGCTTTCACAATTGTTTGAAACCCTGTTAGTACTGATTTAGTTTTGTTGTTTCAATTCTACGTAGAACTTCCGAAATTTATCTGAGAAAATTAGTTATAATTCAAGAAATTGCACATATTAAAATAAAACAAGTTAAAACTAAAATTATTAAGCCTGATAACACCGTGTTGGCGTTGGTTGTGACCCACCGAACCTTCACCAACCTTCTTAAACACCGCTATTAATATAATTTTAATTACAAATTAATTGGGTCCCAAATCCGACGGACGTCGTGCAATTTGGCGTACCCAAGACGCCGCCACGATCCCTAACCCGCACACAAGCCACCACGCTCTCTTATCGCTCCCCCTCGTGAGCGCGAGTGGAAGGCGAGTGGGCGGACAAAGAACGACCTACGCTTCCTTCTTCTTCTGCCGCCGCCGCCGCCGCCGCCGCCGCCGCCGGCACATGTGAGAAATCTTTTTCTTATCTAGAACTATTTCCCCCTCCCGAATTCTTCCGATGACGCTTTCTAGAATTCCTTTTGTCTTTTTTTTTCTCTTTCCTATCTGAGAAGAAACAATCGCCGTCACCGTGGGCAATGATTGGATTTTCTTCCTCGTCTTGGAAGATATTTCGAATGCTTTTCCTGTTTGCGCGTCGTGATGTCTATTCGGAGTATTTTGGTTCTGAAAAAAAAAAACTAGCCGAAGACATTGAGTTGTTTCCTGATAGTTTAAAAGGAAGCGCGTTAAAGATGTGTTTTTGGTTCATATGTGGAAGATTTAGCGTACTGGGTTGAGTGGAGAGAAGGATGCCTATAGATAGTAGTGATTCCTTTCTGGGTCGATATGCAGATTTCTCCATAAGGCAGGCTGGTGTGGATGCGTTAGCTTACAATGAGTTTGGTTGATATCCAGTTGATGGAGGTTGGAGAATATTGGATTTATGGAATGGTTAGGTTTTGACCTGTTACGAACTTGTAATGTAGTGGTAGAGCATGATATCTGGTTAAAGTTTGAGAAATTCCGCCTGTCTTCTTTTACCTGGCATGGATTTGCCTATTGGACAACAAAGTATCTACATTCTGAATTCTCTTTAGTCCGATATGTTTATAGTTTTTTGACATAGTTGCAAAAACTAATTAATATACTACTTCTTGTGCTGATAAACTACTATGGTTTACTATAGAGCATCACAGATTTGGTGACACAGTCTTGGTCAATTGTCACTTTTTTCCTTTTTTTTCTCATGTATTTTAGATTTGTTCTCTTATTTACAAGAAACGTGACGATTAATTTGTTGTCGTACAGAGGGAAGATAGAAGCTTGAAGTTGCTCAATACAATGACAACCGTCCCATGTAGAAACATTCTAGTGCCTCAATTTGGACTGCAACCTCAAGTAATATTAAGAAGTGCATCTCCAGGAGTCAAGATCTGTTTTTCTTACACGGCGCTCACACTCCAAACTGGGTAACTCTTGCTATTTCATCTCTATGTGCTTTTGTCACATGTAGTGTTTCTTTTTGGCAAAATTTACTACGTTCAAATTTCTAGGCCAAATACCTGATATTTTGGAGCATCTTTTTACCTTTTGACCTATAACTCCCCAAACTAGTTATTGGAACTTGCATATGGATATTTCTTTTCTCTATCTCAACCATCATTTCCTCAACCTCGCGAAATTAATGACAACTTGTTATATCTGAATACTACTACATTACTTATGGGATTAAGCTTTATATATAACCCAACTATAATTTAGGGCATAACCTTTGTGGTTTAGGTGATCGGTTCATGTCAAATACAATTTTAGAGTACCAACCACTTTTAGCTTGTTGGCCAAACTATGCCCCTTGAACATCTAATTCAGTAAACTTGTGCCTATAATTATGGTAATAGAGTGATCAATGAGTGTGGAATCCCCTTCTCACTTCAATGATCCGGTAGACAATTTCAAGGGATCTTGTGGCCAATTTGTATGTGTGAGGCTCACCAGTAACTTGAGACATGAGATTAAATGCCCTAAGATTAGTCTAATTATCCCACATCCTTAGAGTGGTTGATTTTAAGACTTAGGATCCATCTCTTATTAATGAGAGAATCCTTTCCTAAGACAAAACATGATGCTAAATCAATGATGTTTTTAAAACACTAAACCATAAGATTGGACATGCACATCACTCACAGCGAACATAGAACCAATCGGTATGAGGGGATATGTAGAGCCAATATGTGCGAACAGACATGCACATAAAAGGGATTTAGTGGGGAATAATACTTCAGTTAGTTCCCAATTGCCCTCGTGTTGCCAGGTAAATAGATGTAAATTCATAAATCGGTTCCCTTCTTAACAAACCTAGATTTTGAGATAAATAGTCAATTGATCATCTTTGACATGGTATCAAGGACAAGATCAGGTGCTGCTTGTATTGTCTACATTTAGGAAAAACATATCTGTATTTAAGTTGATCTTGGGGTCAATCCTGATTGCAGTATTACAAGAGAAATATATATTGATGCTAACTGTTCAAGTCTTCAAGGCAAATGATTAGCTAAATAACATTAATATGGAACACGAGGTAAGCTCTATGTTGCGCATGAATTATAATTCACCTTCAATTGGTAAGTATCCTGTTTTGAGGCATGATTCTTTGTTGACGTGTACAACTGACAAGTGGTCATGGTTTTATCCTATTTTTGTGTGGTCAAAAGACATAGCTAGAGGGTTGATACCTTCCTTCTTTTGCTTGGTTTTCCTTTTATTATGTAGTTAATCTCAATTGGGAAAAGCCTTCATGTCATCTTTGCAGTCTGCATTTAATCTGACTTTCTGTCTTACACTGTCTCTTTCTAGTATCAGTCTTACATCAAGGAACTGTCTGTCATCGTCACGAGCCAGTTTTCTTGGTCAAATATCTTCATCTGCTCTGTACAATTCCAGCCCACACCTAAATACTAGGCGTAATAGGAGGGCAGAAATTGTCGTTAGAGCTGAATCTGTAAGTAACATTTAATTTTTAACTTTTTGAAAGTTGACCAGGAAAAAAGTCTGTTGATCAAATTTATCTCTGTTAGTTTTTATTTATTGTAATTTCATTGTCATTTGTTGCAGGATTTCTATTCTATCCTTGGTGTATCAAGGAATGCAAGTAAATCCGAAATAAAAAGTGGCAAGTATACTTCATATGAGCTATACTTTACTTTTCTGGTTGATATTAGTGCAATACTAGTTGCATTCGTCTTAATAGGCCTCTTGCCTTTGTTGCCAAATCGTTAAGTGTATTGTAGAATGCCTCCCAGAATCTAGCAAACATGTCTTATCTTTCTCTTTAGTTCCATTTTTTTTTCTAAAGATGTTGGATATAAATCTCTTATCCTTATATTTTCTTTAGTTAATCAATGTTTTTCTTTCTTTCTTTTGAAGCTTTTTGGAACAAATGTCTTATCCTTCTCTTTACATTAGAACAAAAAGTGTCTGTTCATGTTCTGTCTCGGAAGTTGTTTGATACTAATATGTCACGGCTCCAATCCTTGAAATAGTTTAATAACTAAATTAAATTTAATAGCTAAATTAAATTGATATAAGTATTCAACAAACCAAAAACAAATATAAGAAAGAGAGAAACCAAGCTTGAGTGGAGAGCTTGAGAAAGATGACTAATCATCTCTGAAAGAAGTCATGCGACTCATGCCACTTAGATGGAATATCAAACTGTATTATTATGCTGGACTTGGGGATAGATGGAATAATGATGAATCAACGTAGTTGATATGAACACATTTAATAGAAGTGAATTTTGATGACTTAATCAACTACTCGAGTTGGAAAAAGTACATGAAACAAATTGAAAGAAAAAAGAAGTGGTATTGAGATTATTTGCCCTATATGTGTATGTAATTGTGAAAGCTCTTTTGCTGGAGAAGAACATGAACCTAAAAAAATTGAAAGAGACAATTCAAGAACATGAAAATTGTATCATGATTTGAATATGAATGGAATAATACATCGAGAGACATTAGTTTAATTTCAATAAGTTCGATAATTTTTTTTTTAGGTAAGGAAGTGAGAATACATCTCATTTTTATATTTTTTTTGAGAAGTGGAAGAAAAACCTTGTTTTTGAACTGAGAAGACTGGAGAGATACTTCTTCATACTGGATTAATAGACCAAAGCCTGTTTAAAGAAATTGCCAACAAATATCACAGTTTGAGGTTTTCTGCTCAAGTTCTGATTGCTGTTATATAATCGGATCTGGACCATCTGGTTGCAGATTCAGGCTCTTAGATAATGTTGACTGTTGAGATAGAACTCCAATCAATATCATTTGTAATTTATGGATACTTTTGGTTTGAGATATGCAAAATCAAAGGATGTTACATCTGATCGTAAACAATCCCAAACTATTTTGACAATTGATGTTTATTGAAAAGAGATATTTTATCATGTGATAAAGGTATACTCATTATCTGAAAAATATATACTTTAAATACTAGAATATTTAGATCAATTGGTGGCAGAATATTTAGATCAAGTGCCCATTAGAGGTTGCATCCTCAAAAAACAAGAAAAATCAGTTGAGTTTGCAAGCCTATGTAATTCAACTTGCGGGGCAGAGCCTTATGCTAAGTATGTAAGATTTTAGGTCTCGTTTGGTCTTCTAACTGTAGCATGGTGATAATGTTTTATTAATATATTGGCACATCGCCATGCTTAAGACTACAAGATAACTTGTACTTTAGCGAACTATCTCCTAGTCTTTTCGTCATTGAACTCTTCTTATCCCAAATTTATCTGTTGCCGTAAACAATTTATCTACAATTAGCTACTAAGATGGTGCTTGTTTTGTTGTTGTGCAGCATACAGGAAGCTTGCTAGGAGTTATCATCCTGATGTCAATAAGTGAGTGTAAAGTGTGTTTTATGTGTTAAATGGCAACATTTGTGATGGTTGTTGTTGACTTGTTAGTGTTGGAGTGTGTGTGTTATTTGCTCAAAATCATGAAATAGAAGATAGTATACTGCTTTCAGAAAAACAAATAAAAAAATATTTTGTGTTTAAGAATTATAATCACATTAAGTTGCACTGTGGTTAAGTTAATCTGGGTTATGGAAGTTTGGACTATATTATGAATTCAGGATCATCATGTGCATTTAAAATAAATGATGTGATTGATATTAGTGAAGTATGGCCCCATAGAAAGTGTCAATTTTGTATGCTTTTCATGAAGATTTGTACCATTATCATTCAAGCAGCAGGTTAATCAATGTTTATCCAGCTTACCACTGCTACTTCATTCTTGTCATCCAATTTAGAATTTCTGTCACCTCATACTGAAAGGTAAAACAGAACACTTGACTAGAAAGCGCCAATTTTTTATGCTTGACATGAAGACTTGTACCATAATCATTGATCAAGTAAGCAAGTTAATCAATGCTTATCCAGCTTATTGCTGCTACTTCATGCTTGTCATCAAATTTAGAATTTATGCCACCTAATACTGAAAGGCAAAACAGAATGTTCCTGCTAACTAGGTTTATCAATTTTAAATATTGACAAACTACTTTTTCTATTGACATTGAGATTTCTTCAGCCTCTTGCATACTGGAAAAGTAAATGTATTGGTAATCTTGCTGCCCATGTAATATACAAACACACAAGTGACAAGCCAATAGCTTCAGCCATTTTAGAATGACTAATCGTCATAATCATAATTTATTGCAGCTAGAAATTTAGATCATATATATTGCAATGCTTTTTTGGTTTTATGTGGATCATACACAGTATTTGCTTACCCTCTTTGCTTCTAGGTAAGGCTATATTTAGAGGCCATTTGTCTTCTATGTGGTTATAGTAGTGAAGTTTGAGGTTTTTCTCTTCGATGAAGCATGGTGCTAGATCATACATATTACATATTTTTTGTTTTAAATCATATGTAGTATTTGAATACCCTCTTTGCTTCTAGGTAAGGCCATATTCAGAGGCCGTTTGTCTTCTGTGTGGCTATAGTAGTAAGGTTTGAGATTTTCCTCTTGGATGACGTATGGTGCTTGTTTTGCTGACCCTTTTTGCAGCCTAAATCGTATCCTGTAAGCCCTTTACACTGAATATAACTTGGTGACAATCATTTTTCTATTTGTTGATGTATACTGGAGTGACTGGTCATCTTTAGAAATGCAACTATTTATAATTGATTCTATAAAATATCTTAGTTAAATGATGTTTAGTGGTTTTCTATCTTCTGCAAGCTTTTTTGATATATGAGTGTTCTTAAACTTTAGGTGGTCTTATTATTGGTGTTATATGTTTCAGAGAATCAGGAGCAGAGCAAAAGTTTAAGGAGATTAGTAATGCATATGAGGTTATTCTTTTTGTTATGTTTGTTCCCAATATTTCACAATAAGCACCATTCCTTGTTTACCACTGTTACTGACAGCTCTATATTACAGGTTTTAGCTGATAATGAAAAAAAGTCTCTGTATGATAAGTATGGAGAAGCGGGCCTCAAAGGTGCTGACATGGGCATGGGGGTGCGTATGCTATGGAGGCAGATTGCCATATAAAAGTTAATTTTAAATAGCCTTTTTGTAGGAATTTTTATTATTGGTTCTGTTAACTGCAGGATTTCAACAATCCATTCGATCTATTTGAGTCATTATTTGAAGGCATGGGTGGGATGGGTGGAACGAGAGGTGCTCGCAACAGACCTATGCAAGGTGATGACGAGGGTTATAATCTTGTCCTAAATTTCAAAGATGCAATTTTTGGTGTTGAGAAAGATATAGAAGTTACAAGGCTAGAAAGTTGTGGAACATGCAATGGATCTGGTGCCAAACCAGGTACAAAGACACGCAAATGCAGAACTTGTGGAGGTCAAGGTCAGGTCGTCTCTTCTGCAAGGACACCACTGGGTGTATTCCAGCAGGTCATGACTTGTTCAACTTGTGATGGTACGGGTGAATACTCTACCCCATGCAGCACCTGCAACGGGGATGGCTGTGTGAGGAAGACAAAGAAAATTAGTCTGAAGGTGCCACCAGGAGTTGACTCTGGTAGCCGGCTGAGGGTCCGGTCAGAGGGGAATGCTGGAAGGAGAGGTGGTCCTCCCGGTGACCTTTATGTCTTCATCGAAGTTCGCTCAGATCCTGTGCTTAAAAGGGAGGGAACCAACATTCTTTATGATTGCAAGGTATCCTACATTGATGCTATCTTAGGGACTACCATGAATGTTCCTACAGTGGATGGATCAATAGATCTGAAGATTCCAGCTGGGACGCAGCCAGGTTCAACTTTGGTAATGGCCAAAAAGGGTGTCCCTTACCTCGGTAAGCAAAACAACCGGGGAGATCAGTTGGTTCGAGTGCAGGTGGAAATTCCAAAGAGATTAAGCAGTGAGGAAAGAAAGTTGATCGAGGAGCTTGCGGACCTAAACAAGTCCAAGACAGCAAACAGTCGGAGATAGAAGATTGTTTGCCATTTATTGCTACCATTAGTCTTCCTGTCCCTCAGAGTGGAAGAACAATCTCTATAGGAACGTTGATCACCAAGAGAATTAGGGGAGTTACGCAGAATATCTATTATTTAGAGATCACCAACTCCGAGCACTGTTGGAGGCATCACCATGTTGATGAGATCTTATCCTTAAGCCACTTATATGATGATTCTTAGCTCTACATTACAATTTTGTATGATTTGATATTAAAGTCGGGGAACACTCCCGCCATGAAACATGTATTAGCAATACTCTTCTATAGTCGGCTACATAGTTTTTCCTTCTGTTGAGATCTAAACTTAAGATTTATTGGCTTGTATAAATTTGAAGCAGTTTCTTGAATGAAACTGATCAAATGAAATCTTCCATAATTATGGACCTGTTTGCTGACTTGCCTTGAGAATTTGGAATTGTATGTGATGTGATCATGTAAGACTTTGTGCCATCTACAGAACCTATGTGGGACAAGATATTTATCACTTGTTATCTCAGTTTGGATATACCTGCTACGTCAATTGCTGTCAAAGTTTGCCGTCAGATTAAAAGCTAGCACTTTGTCTGGAAACCAGAAAATAATTGAGGCGAAAGTTGCTGGATCTGAAGATAGAGTGGGCCTACTCAAGTCCAAGCAACGACCACAAGAGAGATTCTTACTCTTGAAGTGAAAGCTTTGGTTTGCAGTGGAGCAAAGCCATATTTGAATAGTTGTAGCAAATTTTGTAGAGCACTCAACAAAGGTAATCAATTTAGCAAAAATGTTTATTTTAAAGACTACTTTAGTATAAATTTTAAATTTTTAGTGGATTTTATTTAGTGGGATAAAATTTAGTTGTTAGTAAAGTATATATCATGCCGTATAGGACCGGGCCACAGGAAGCCTGGCTCATTTTACACCTTGAGTTCTGTTGGCGCCTGAATGAATGATCACAACTAACTGTTAACTTGTCTTCCTATAGGAAAGTTGCAAGTTCAAATACAACACTGTGCTGAGGCAGAAAATAGGGTCATGATAAAATGCCTCACTGATAAAAGTGCTGGTCAACCATTAGAGAGGATGGCCTGTGTGCCCTTGGGAAAAGTGAAGTTTTTTTTTTTGTTTAATGAAATACCATTTCTCATGTCAATTTCAGAAATCTCCCCGTAAAACAACCTATTCTTTGCCACCTCTTGCTTTGATCCAACAGATAACAAAGTGAAGATAAGTCTAGCTATCAGAATAGAGATGACAAAGGGAGTGGGTGACTAAATTTGTTTACCTCCTCTGTCATGAAGATTAAAAACTTTAGGGGAAATGATTAAAAAATTAAAAATAAAAAATTTCAATGAGCAAAAACAAAATACATATTTCCCTTCGAATTATCACATGCAATTGCATGCAGGCCCTCAATCAATGCGCGGCATCAGCATGCATCCCCCAAGATACCAGACATATGAAGATCTTCCCTCCCCTCAGTCCTTTCCCTGTTCAGCGTTACTGCCATCTGCAATTCTGCATAGCACTGCACTGCACTGCACCATACTGTTCTGTACTGCATGCATGCGTCTGGACAAGGCAAAGCCCTTCACTTTTTAAGGTTTGGTCTCAAGAGTCCCTACACGATAAGACAGTCCTACAGTGCTGCAAAGTCATCTCCGGTCTCCTCCCATAGCCCACAGCTCTACAACTGCAGCCACCTGTTCAGGCTCTGCAGAGGAATAGATGCCACCTGTACTTCAACAGTGCGTCGCCACTTCTTTGGAAGGAGCGAGACGTGATGTAATCATTTGAATACGGATACACTTAGTCATATTCGATGCCAAGAAAGCAGCGAGGAGAGAGGAAAAAGTATCATCATCCTCCCTGCAAAAGGTCGGACAACTCATTTACATTTAATATGTGTGTGTGTGTTTTTCATTTTAATAGTGCTTGTGATTTTGGAGTTTTTTTTTTAAAAAAAATAACAAAGATACTCTTTGACCTCAAGACCTAAAAATACTCTCTTTGATCTCCATCAATGTCAATATCTTTCCTTCTCTTCTTTGTATTCACTCAAGCTCTTTCTTTTGTATGATGTTGTTAGTTTTGATACTACTTTTGCCTCATTTTATAATTGTCGATTTCTTATGGCCAAAGCACATTGTCTTTATTTTCTCTTAGTCAATTTGGCCAAATTGAATAAGTGGAACGAAGTTCAATTAACACACATTTTACTCGTCTTCCACACTATATATAGCTATAAATTAGTGAAGGTCAATTCCAAATCTTGTATATTAAGATTCCTTCCAACTTTTGATTGATACCAAGACTAAACTTTTTTGAGTCAAACACTAACTTCCTTTTCATCACTTTCTAATCCAATGATTAAGTAATTTAAATAATAAAGTGATCTACAAATTCTTGTTTTTCTATACCTTGATTATGACCATCAATGATTAGAAGAAGGTCTCTAAGATTCATGCTAGTCTTTCTATTCATTTAGGCAAAGAAAATATTTTCATAAGACCACAAACTTATGTAGGAAAAATTTGTTGATAATTTAGGGATTCATGAAGCCAAGAAAACTTTTACTTCATTAATTCGATGCAAATATCAATTAGTTGAGGCTTGATGATGATAAGCCTCTTCCTAATCCTCTCAAACATTTACTACAAATAGATAGTAATTATTCACTTTATACAATGATCAAAGATCTTACATCTTGAAATTACAAAGAGAATACCTAAATAAGTAAATTTCAATCCTCAATTCGACCTATTATTCAAAAAGAATAGTGAGCTTCTTTTGCATCTGCAAATTTAGATGGTGATTTAAATGATTAAAGGTCTATCTTAGGTTTGTTTGTTTTTTGATTCAACATGTGTTTCTTGGTATAGTAAGAAGAAGTCACTTTCTTTTATTATAATGGAACAAAAGACCTCTTTAAATGTTCATCAAGTATGTGTTTAGCTTGAATGATAAGTTTAAAAGGTTTATTATTCTCGAGTTTAAATTGAGTCTAAAGTATCCACCAATTTAATTTATCATTGGAGGAGAAATTAAAGTAAATCGGGATTTTTATCCAAATCATATTGGTTGTAAGATATAAAGGTAATGTGATAGATATTTTTATAAAGCCCCTTTTTAAAGGACCTTTTAAAGAATCTCATGGTGGATTGAACTTGACTTTAAAAGTTCATTTCAATAAGAAAAAAATATTAAATAGTTGAAATAAATTATATACAATTTATTTAGTTTTCAAATATATTAATTATGGTATCACAATGACTAAGTTATGTCTTTTATTTAAAAAAAAAACATATGATCAAGAACACATTTATTCTTTTATGTAAATAGAAAAGATTACAAATGATTTCCTAATCAAGTTACAAAATCATTCAATTTATCTATTTTAATTTGAATTGGTTCTATACTTTTACATGTTATCATTAATTTTTTTTATTAATCATAAATAATTTATTATATATTTAAATTTCTTCATTAAATTTGATAAAGTGGGCATATTAAATGAATATAAATAAGTTTTCACTAAATTGAACCTCCTTCATACTCTTACTCTCAAGATATTATTTATATATATATATATATTTTTTTTTAAAACAAAGAACATATGATTTCATATATGATATTTTGAGGGGCCATTAATCGATCCACTAGGTGCAAGCTTTCACCGCGAATTATTTTGTTCATAGAATTTCAAAGGACCACATAAAGACATTTTGTTAATGACATACGACATATTATTCCTTACGTGTGTGGATCCTCCGTAGGGATGGAAAAACTAATTTCAAACTAATTTAGATAATTCTTTTTTTAAAAAATAAAATCAAATAAAATCAGCCTAATTGGACTCAATTTATATTCATTTCATCTTGTCCCGTTTGTTTATTATTGTCATTTTCCAATTCTTTGTTTTATTTATGCTTGGTATTAATTTTTCTTTCTCTAGTCACAATCAAAATATTAGTAGGCATGTGATTTCTTCCCGTCATGATGTTAAAATCATTGATGTTAAAATCATTGCTATCTCAAAAGCAAAATTTGTTTTTTGGCGGCAATGATTAATTTTATGCAATAGAGATGTCAATTAGTGACTTCAATAATATCTAATAGAAATATTCTTATATATTTCTTATAGATTGAATGCATCATATTTATCAAGTGGACCCAATGATTCGCTATTATAATTGATGTAATTTTTATTGAAAATATAATCAAAGTTTTATGTTATAAAATACATGGAAAAAATTATGTGTTTAAAAGATAAAAAATATCTTCATGGATATAAGGTTTTTTAAAGTAGAGCTCAAAAATAAATATCATATCATTGTGGATATATGTGAATTCCAACAAGTGGTATCAAAGTCATAGTCCAAATCGAATCATGTGGGTGGAATAATGACCTTGAATGAAGGAGGTGGGAGCTCTCAGAGGAGTAAATTTTAAGTGAAAAGTCCAAACAAATTTGTTGGTACAATTAGCCTTTAAGGTTTCGATGTTTAACAATGTACCTAAGTTTGATTAGTTTGATCAACGTTGATCCAAACATGACTTGATGTTTGGAAGAGAGAAGTCTAGTCAAGACTGTTGGTTAGTCCTAAGAAAATCGTACCGGTTCCACTGTATAAAAATTTTTGTACAAGTGTCGAACCTTTCCTTAAATAACCTATTGTGTTCTTTAGAAGTTAAATTAGGAATCGCAGACGGAACTTAACGTCATTGATTCCAAATTTAACTTATCTGTTCTTAATGGTTTAGATTTTAATTGCAAGCGGAACTTAACACTATTGATTCAAATCTACCTAAGTTATTAATTCCATAAATATTAATTTCCAAAATTGGCTTCCAGGACTGCATGGCGAGGCACATGACCTTCTTAGATATGGGAGCAACCACCACCGCCTAGGCAAAGCCTTTTAAGGAAAGCTAATATTTATTTCCTTAAATAACTCTAGGTTAACCAAAAAGAACAGTCGAATCACAAATTCGAAAAAGAAAAAAACACAAACTCAAAAAAAAAAAACTATTTCAAAAACTCTAGAATCATGTCTCTTGTGTTTGGTATTTCCATAAATAACTATACAAAGAAATGATGCGGAAAACAATTACTAGTTATACCTTTCTTTGTAAGCAAAATAACCTCTTAATCTTTTACCGTATTCCTCTTCTTATCTTGGACGATGTGTGGGCAACGATCTTCCAGATGAGAACCACCAAGCTCCTTCTTCTTCAAGCTAGATTCGGCCACCAAGAATTCTCCATGAGAAGTAGAGGTCCACCACCACCACCTCTCCTTCTTCTCCTAGCTTGAACCGGCCACCATCAAGAGCTCCAAGAGAATAAAACCGGTCACTAGAGAAGAAGAAGAGGAGAGGAGACCTCTAAGGCCGGCCACACCAAGGAGAAAAGAGAGAAAGAAAGAATAGAGTTGTTCGCCATGAAGGCACCTCTACCCCTCTTTTATATTCCTTGGTTTTGGAAAATAAGGAAATTTTAATTAAAACTTCCTTAATTCCTTTGCCATGAAAAAGAAATTTTAATTGATTTAAAATCAATTCCTTTTTTCAATTTCAATGGCCGGCCACACTAAAAATCTCCAAGCAAATAAAATTTTAAACACAAATTAAAACTTCCTAATTATTTGCTTCCGGAAATTTATAAAATTTCTCCAATAATTTTTCCCTTCATGTGGATTATAAAAGAAATTTTATAAATTAAAATCTTTCTTTTAAACATGTGGATAATTTTTCAAAAGGAAAGTTATCTCTAAAATTTAAAATCTCCTTTCAATCTACAAATAAGAAAAGACATCAAATCTTTTCTTAATCTTTTGTAGAAACTTATAAAAGAGATATTTAATTTTTAAACTCTCTTTTAAATCATGAACATGGTTTAAAAAAGGAAAGTTTTCTCAAAATTAAAATCTACCTTCAATCTACAAATAAGGAAAGATTTCAATCTTTTCTTAATCAGAAAGCTATAAAAGGAAAGATTTAAATTTTAAACTCTCTTTAAAACATGATATCACATAAGAAATAATTTTAATAAAATCCCTTTTTAATATGATGTGGCCGCACCCAAGCTTGGGCTCTAAACTATTGGCCGGCCAAGGCTCAACCTTTAGGCTTGGCCGGCCCTAAGCGAGCTTGAGCTTAGCTCACGTCCCTAAGTTGGGTAAGAAGGTGGGTATGTGGTGGGTATAAATCTCTATATACAAGAGGCTACGATAGGGACCAGAGGAGGAATTGGTTTGTCTCCGATGAAATTAACCATCCCGTGTTCGCCCCACACAACTTAATTTTATCATAATAATTCATTCCACTAAAGAACTATTATTGAACTACGCACCAATCCCAAATTACATTTTGGGCTCCTTCTTATTATGGTGTGTTAGTCTCCCCTGTTTAAGATGTCGGATGTCCACTAATTAAGTGAGTTACCGACAACTCATTTAATTAATATCTTAGTCCAAGTAGTACCACTCAACCTTATTGTCGTGTCGGACTAAGTCCACCTGCAGGGTTTACATGACAATCCTTATGAGCTCCTCTGGGACATTATCAACCTATATTACTAGGATACGCTTTCCTTCTATAATCAACAACACACACTATAAGTGATATCATTTCCCAACTTATCGGGCTTATTGATTTATCGAACTAAATCTCACCTGATAAATTAAAATAAATATCAAATATATGTGCTTGTTATTATATTAGGATTAAGAGCACACTTCCATATAACTGAGGTCTTTGTTCTTTATAAAGTCGGTATAAAAACGACCTCAAATGGTCCTACTCAATACACTCTAAGTGTACTAGTGTAATTATATAGTTAAGATAAACTAATACCTAATTACATTTCGATGGTTTGTTCCTTTCTATCTTGGTCGTGAGCTACTGCTTATAATTTATAAGGTACGATAACATGATCCTCCGTGTGTGACACCACACCATGTTATCTACAATATAAATTAATTGAACATCTACATTTGGTATATATAAATGTAGACACTTGACCAATGTGATTCTTATAAATGTATATACAAAAGCTAGGCTTTTAGTATACACTCCAATAATCTCCCACTTATACTAAAGACTATCTGCCATAAATGTTGTCATACATCTGATTCCCAACCCTTCAACATGTCCATCAAAAGCTCTTGCCTTAAGGACCTTAGTGAAAGGATCTATAGGTCATCACCTGATGCAATCTAGGTGGCAACAACTTCTCCTCGTTTGTATGATTTCTCGTATTGGATGGTACTTGCGCTCTATTATGTTTACTTGCCTTATGGTCTTATGGTTTCTTCGAGTTCTACGCACCATTATTATTACAATAAATTGTAATAATTTTGGGCAAACCAGAAAACATGTCTAAGTCCATCATGATGCATCTGAGCCATACAACTTCTATGATCGCCTCAGAGGCTGCCACTTACTCGACTTCTTATGGTAGAATCCGAAAAAGCACCTTTGCTTATCACTCTTCCATAGTTATGACTTCACCTCCTAAAGTAAACACAAAACCCCGAGGTCAACTTACTATTGTCCCTATCCGATTGAAATCAAAATCCGTGCAACCCATAGGGACCAAATTAACTACCTTATAAACTAGCATAAAATCTCAAGTGCCTCTAAGGTACTTCAATATATGCTTTCTGCAGTCCAATGTTCTTGTCTAGGGTTACTTTGATATCGCTAACTATGCATTAGGCAAAGCAGATATCTGATCTCGCGCATAACATACATTAGGCTGTCCAACTGCCGAAGCATAAAGAACTGTCTACATGTCGTCTATCTCCTTTGATGTCATCGGAGACATCTCTTTAGATAAAGATACTCCATGCTTAAAAGGTAGAAAAACCTTTGAGTTTTGCATGCTAAAACAAGCTCGTTATATAAAGCTTGGGATAAGCACAACATTCTTTTCTTGCGAACCTTGTTCCCAAGAATATGTGCTCATTTTCCTAAGTCCTTTATAACGAATTGCTTGGACAACCATATCCTTACTTCCGATAATACCTTGATATTGTTTCCAACTATCAAAAATGTAATCTATGTATGGTACAAGAAATACCACCACGCTTCCATCACACTTCATGTATACACAAGACTTATCCGGTAATTAAATCGATAAGATTGGATTACAACTGGATGTTCAAGACCTTGAAGCTTGCTTCATCCATAGACTGATTGACTTACAAACAAAATGCTCTTTTGCCCTTTGCAATGAATCCCTCAGGTTGCTTTATATGGATGTTTCCTTCAAGACTTCCCTTAAGGAAAACTGTCTTGTCATCCATTTGCCAAATCTCATAATCCATATGAGCAGAATAGATAAAGAATCGGATAGACTAAAACATGGCTACCGGTAAAAGGTTTCCCTTTTCAACAAGCCTTGCTTTGGAAGTTTCCACCTTCCTGCCTATCCTCTTTCCTATTGTAGACATATTTACACCAAATAGCTTTTACACCATTTGGTGGTTCTATAAGCTCCCAGATTTTATTAGAATACATATATTCTAATTCTGTATTCATTGCTCTTTACAAAGATGTTGTATCTTTATCTTGGAGCGCTTCGTCATATGTCTGAGAATCAGGTTCATGTTCACCAAGGATCAGGTCCAAAAACTCTCCTAAAACATGAATCTCTTAGGTTGCCTAATAACCCTCCCACTATGACGAGGCACTTTCTGTAATTGTGTATCATTTGTGATACGTGTTGCAGTTTCTTGTGATATTTCATCTTGTACAGTTGGTACTAGATTAGACATGTCCTTTATTATTTCCTTAAGAACAAATTTACTTATGGGCTCGTGGTTTATTACATAGTCCTTTTCTAAAAATCGGTCATTGATGCTAACAACGACCTTCTGATTTTTAATGTTATAAACCTACTTTCATTTCTCTAGGATAACCTACAAACAAGTGAATTCCTATCCAACTTATCATTATCTCTCTTCAGCATATGTGTTGGACTACCCGAATCCGAATATGCTTCAAAATAGGCTTACGCCTATTCAACAATTCTATATGAGTAGAGAGTTCTGACTTTGGAAGGTACTATGTTCACTTCCGTTTCTAGAGTATATCCTTAAAATGAATTTGGTAATTTTCTGAATAACTTATCATCAATCTACTCATTTCCTTAAGAGTCTTATACCTTCTACTACACCATTCTGTTGGGGTGTACCAGGTGTAGTTAGTTGGAATTAAATCTCGACTTCGATAAGTGACTCTAAACTATCCTAAGAGGTACTTGCCACTATGATCTCACCGTAGTGTCTTGATACTTTTACTTTTGACGCTTTATGCATCACCTTGTACTCTTTGAACTAATCAAAGTACTTTGACTTACTGACATCAAGTAAATGTATCCTTATCTTGAATAATCATCTATGAAATATTCAAAACAACCTCTTGTCCGGATAGTCAAAGGTCTACACAAATCCGAATGAACCAATTCCAACATATCTTTGGCTCCATACCCCTTTGACCTTAAAAGCTTCTTGGTTATTTTTCCTTCCAAATAAGATTCGCAGGTTGGAAAGATTTCCACTACCAATGAACTCAAGAGTTCATTGGTTATTATCCTTTGAATCCTACTCAAGTTAATATAACCTAGCCTTAGACGTTAAAAATATGATTGGTTCAAATTCGAAGGTTACTATCTCTTAAAGTTAGAAGATGTGTTATAATTTCCATTTATTGCATCGTGGGAGTTATTGAATTATAAATTGTCTACCAACATACCAAAACAGATCACTTCCCTCTTTATCTTCCCTCTTTATCTTGATAACAACTTTGTTATTAAAAGAGGCAGAATATCAAGTTCTTTGAATATTTTAGAAACTGAAAACTAGTTCTTTATAAACTTGATATGTAAAGACAATTTCTCAAAAATCCATATTTTATTCCTATCGGAGGATAAACATCTCCCACCGTAATAGCTACTACTTTACAGAGTGCCCATGTGGACGGTGATTTATATAGTTGTCGGATTTTCTGGAACCCCTGCAATGAATTGCAGATATAATCAGTGGTTCTTGTATCTACACACCAGGTATCGGTAGATAATACCACTAAATATATTTCAACAACTAATAAAATACACCGTTATTGTTCTCAGTTCTGAGAGGATAGTCTACCATAATGTCCAAGTTTTCCAATCATTACAATTGAGACAACTAAGTCTATTCTATAGTATAACAACTAGGGGATTGACTAACATCCTAAGAATCACAAAAATATTTGGTCAAGACCAACATCTCAAAATCCCGTGAATTTTGTATGCCACGTTAGTGTGGACGATACAAATTCTAAAAGGAGATTTCATCCATTAATTTTATTATCTTGTCAACCTATGACAAATAAAATTAATAGTTGGTCCATCTTTGATCAAATATTTGGTCAAGACTCTAAATTTAAAATAATATTGATTCCTCAAACAATACTATTTAAATTTACCAACACCTCAAAACACCGTGAGTTTTGCATGTCACGTTAGTGTGGACGTATACAAAATCAACATTTGTAAGAGGAGGGTTTTACCCATTGACTATCTTGTCAATATAACTTTTTGACAAATAAAATTACCACAAACACCATGAATCTTGTATGTCACGTTAGTGTGGATGTATACAAATTCAAACATTTGTAAGAGGGGTTTATTAATATTATTATCTTGTCAATCTAGTTTTATGACAAATCAATAATTGGTTTCCCTTTGGTCACACAAGTGATAGTAGTGACTCCGTTGGGGAGGATACTTTTAAATATGTCTAAGTGTATACCATTACTTGATACTAAGTCCATTAAATAGAATTGTGCCCCTTCAATTGGAGAAGATCACACACATCCTAAATAACTTCCTATAACCATCCATTAAGGAAGTTTGATCTAGTGATCCACAAACAAACTCATCCGTTGTGGAGTGAGACACTCAGAGCCAACACACAAGCTTGTTGCATCACTTACAAACCAGTAATGGAGACCATAGGATTAATATACTAATCCCTCTCCCACTTAGTTATTTAAGGTGAGGAATTTTAACCTAATCTAGCATCATCACATGCACACACACATCACAGTAAATAAATCAATAAATATGGAAATTAATTTTCCAACTATTATGGCTTCTTCCCTCATTATCCTCCATGTGCTTCAACCCTAGCTGCTGCCATCTTTAGCCACAGCCATCAGGTCAAGTCGTCGCATCAATCTTGCTTCTTATTCCGCTGCGCCTCTGGTCCTCCGATAGCACCACGCCTCGCAAGGATACGGTTCGCGACAAATATAGAATTTTACATACATCAATCCTATATTCCATAAAGGAATGTACATATATTCTAGATCGAACAAAAATGTAAAATCCTAATAACTAATACAACTCCTGCTGTATTTAATTTTACAATCATGCACACACAATTAAATGCCCTTGACATGTCCTAGCGTTCAATCACACACAATAAAAATATGTCATAATAGTTGGAGCCTGCAACCACAAAGTTAGCACATCCTACTATTATCCTGCCTAAATTATGTATGACATGTGCATAACCTATTTGAAAACCAAACACACAGAGGCAAACCCTAGCTCTGATACCAATTGTTGGTTAGTCCTAAGAAAATCGTACCAGATCCACTGTACAAAATTTTTTGTACAAGTGTTGAACCATTCCTTAAATAACCTATTGTGTTCTTTAGAAGTTAAATTGGGAATCGCAGACGGAACTTAACATCATTGATTCCAAATTTAACTTATCTGTTCTTAATGGTTTAGATTTGAATTGCAAGCGGAACTTAACACTATTGATTCAAATCTACCTAAGTTATTAATTCTATAAATATTAATTTCCAAAATTGGCTTCCAGAACTGCATGGCGAGTCACATAACCTTCTTAGATATGGGAGCAACCACCACCGCCTAGGCAAAGCCTTTTAAGGAAAGCTAATATTTATTTCCTTAAATAACTCTAGGTTAACCAAAAAGAACAATCGAATTACAAATTCGAAAAAGAAGAAAACACAAACTCAAAAAAAAAAACTATTTCGAAAACTCTAGAATCATATGCCTCTTGTGTTTGGTATTTCCATAAATAACTATACAAAGAAAACTAGTATGATGCGGAAAACAATTACTAGTTATACCTTTCTTTGTAAGCAAAATAACCTCTTAATCTTTTACCGTATTCCTCTTCTTATCTTGGACGTTGTGTGGGCAACGATCTTCCAAGATGAGAACCACCAAGCTCCTTCTTCTTCAAGCTAGATTCGCCACCAAGAATTCTCCATAAGAAGTAGAGGTCCGCCACCACCACCAAGCTCCAAGGGATGCAAGAAACAAAAAACTCCTTTCTCTCCTTCTTCTCCTAGCTTGAACCGGCCACCATCAAGAGCTCCAAGAGAGAATAAAACCGGTCACTAGAGAAGAAGAGAAGAGGAGAGGGAGAGCCTCTAAGGGCCGGCCACACCAAGGAGAAAAGAGAGAAAGAAAAGAATAGAGTCGTTCGCCATGAAGGCACCTCTACCCCCTCTTTTATATTCCTTGGTTTTGGCAAATAAGGAAATTTTAATAAAAACTTCCTTAATTCCTTTGCCATGAAAAAGAAATTTTAATTGATTTAAAATCAATTCCTTTTTTTCAATTTCAATGGCCGACCACACTAAAAATCTCCAAGCAAATAAAATTTTAAACACAAATTAAACTTCCTTATTTTCTTTCAGAAATTTATAAAAATTTCTCCAATAATTTTTCCCTTCATGGTGGATTATAAAAAGGAAATTTTATAAATTAAAACCTTTCTTTTAAACATGTGGATAATTTTCAAAAGGAGTTATCTCTAAAAATTAAAATCTCCTTTCAATCTACAAATAAGAAAAGACATCAAATCTTTTCTTAATCTTTTTTATAAACTTATAAAGAGATATTTAATTTTAAACTCTCTTTTAAATCATGAACATGGTTTAAAAAAGGAAAGTTTTCTCAAAATTAAAATCTACCTTTCAATCTACAAATAAGGAAAGATTTTAAATCTTTCTTAATCTTTGTAGAAAGTTATAAAAGGAAAGATTTAAATTTTAAACTCTCTTTAAAAACATGATATCCACATAAAAATACTTTTAATAAAAATCTCTTTTTAATATGCTGTGGCAGGCCACCTCAGCTTGGGCTCTAAGCTATTGGCCGACCACCTCAAGGCCCACCCTTTAGGCTTGGCCGACCCTAAGCTTGAGCTTCAAGCTTAGCTTGGCCGACCCCTATTGGTTGGGTAAGAAGGTGGATATGTAGTGGGTATAAATCTCTATATACAAGAGGCTACGATAGGGACAGAGGAGGAATTGATTGTCTCGATGAAATTAAGCATCCGTGTTACCAACACATAACTTAATTTCATCAATAATTCATTCCACTAAAGAACTATTATTGAACTACCGCACCAATCCTTATATTTTGGGCTCCTCTTATTATGAGTGTGTTAGTCTCCCGTGTTTAAGATGTCGATGCCCACTAATTAAGTGAGTTCTGACAACTCATTTAATTAATATCTTAGTCAAGGTAGTACCACTCAACGTTATTGTCATCGGACTAAGTCCACTGAGGGTTTAACATGACAATCATGAGCTCCTCTGGGACATTATCAACTTAGATCACTAGGACACGGTTTCCTTCTATAATCAACACACACTATAAGTGATATCATTTCTCAACTTATCGCTTATTGATTTATCGAACTAAATCTCACCCATTGATAAATTAAAATAAATATCAAATATATGTGCTTGTTATTATATTAGGATTAAGAATACACTTCATAATAATTGAGGTCTTTGTTCCTTTATAAAGTCAAGATAAAAGCGACCTCTAATGGTCCTACTCAATACACTCTAAGTGTACTAGTGTAATTATATAGTTAAGATAAACTAATACCTAATTACACTCGACCTTCGATGGTTTGTTCCTTTCTATCTTGGTGTGAGCTCTGTTTATAATTTATAAGTCGATAACATGATCCTCCGTGTGACACCACACACACCATGTTATCTACAATATAAATTAATTGAACATCTACATTCGTATATAAAATGTAGACACTGACCAATGCGATTCTTATAAATGTATACAAAAGCTAGCTTTTAGTATA